>NC_134267.1:61219526-61509526 GCF_031893055.1 Leptodactylus fuscus | reverse complement strand
TCATGGTGGAGGGAGCTGCTAAACAGCCCAGTTTGGACCAATTCATGGTGGAGGGAGCCTCTAAAAACCCCAGTTTGGACCAATTCATGGTGGAGGGAGCCTCTAAAAAACCCAGTTTGGACCAATTCATGGTGGAGGGAGCCTCTAACCAGCCCAGTTTGGGCAAATTCATGGTGGAGGGAGCCTCTAACCAGCAGAGTTGTGGGAAAGCAGGGTGGAGGGAGCCTCTAACCAGCAGAGTTGGTGGAAATCAGGGTGGAGGGAGCCTCTAACCAGCAGAGTTGGGGGAAATCATGTTGGAGGGAGCCTAGTATTAGCAGAATTGTGCAACGCTTATGGTGGATGAGTATGAGGATGCGGAGGAATTGGAGAGGTTGAGTACAGACATGGAGTTTCATGTTGGGGTGCTTTACACAGGTGGGCACAAAAATGAAGGCTCTATCCAGTGGTGGTTCATTTTTATCAAAGTGAGCCGGTCGGCACTCTCAGCTGACAGACGGGTGCGCTTGTCAGTGATGATGCCACCGGCTGCACTGAACACCCTCTCAGATAGGACGCTGGCGGCAGGACAGGACAGCACCTCCAAGGCATATAGGGCAAGTTCAAGCCACAGGTCCAACTTCGACACCCAATACGTGTAGGGCGCAGAGGGGTCGGAGAGGACAGGGCTGTGGTCGGAAAGGTATTCCCGCAACATGCGCCTATACTTCTCACGCCTGGTGACACTAGGACCCTCCGTGGCGGCACTTTGGCGAGGGGCTGCCATCAAGGTGTCCCAGACCTTAGACAGTGTGCCCCTCGTTTGTGTGGACCGGTGAGAACTTGGTTGCCTACTGGAGGAACTGCCCTCCCTGCCGCCAACGTCACATGCTGGAAACATCTCCATCATATTCTGCACCAATTGCCTGTGGCAAGCATTGATGCGATTGGCCCTCCCCTCTACCGGAATAAAAGACGAGATGTTGTTTTTATACCGGGGGTCAAGGATAGCAAAGATCCAGTACTGGTTGTCCTCCATGATTTTGACAATACGCTTGTCGGTTGTAAAGCACCCCAACATGAACTCAGCCATGTCTGCCACAGTGTTAGTTGGCATGACTCCTCTGGCCCCACCGGAAAGTTCAATCTCCATTTCCTCCTCATCCTCCATGTCTACCCATCCGCGCTGCAACAATGGGACGATTCGAAGTTGCCCGGAAGCCTCCTGTATCACCATCACATCATCGGACAACTCTTCTTCCTCCTCCTCCTCCTCCTCCTCCTCCATTAAACGCAGTGAAGCGGACAGATGTGTGGACCTACTCTCCAGCTGTGACGGATCGGATGCTATCCCTAACTCCTCTGTGTGATCTGAGTTATCCCTGATGTCAATCAGGGATTCTCTCAGAACACACAAGAGCGGGATTGTAAGGCTCACCATCGCATCCTCAGAGCTCACCCTCCTTGTGGACTCCTCAAAGACCCGTAGGATGTCACAAAGGTCTCTCATCCATGGCCACTCATGGATGTGAAACTGAGGCAGCTGACTTTGTGGCACCCTAGGGTTTTGTAGCTGGTATTCCATCAAAGGTCTCTGCTGCTCAACCACTCTATTCAACATCTGAAACGTTGAGTTCCAGCGTGTGGGGACGTCGCACAAAAGCCGGTGTTGTGGCACATGCAGGCGTTGCTGGAGAGATTTTAAGCTAGCAGCGGCTACTGTCGACTTGCGAAAGTGGGCGCACATGCGCCGCACTTTCACCAGTAGCTCTGGAACATTGGGGTAGCTCTTTAGGAAACGTTGCACCACTAGGTTGAAGACGTGGGCCAGGCATGGAACATGTTGGAGTCCGGCAAGCTCCAGAGCTGCTACCAGGTTCCGGCCGTTATCACAAACGACCATGCCTGGGCCCAGGTGCAGCGGCTCAAACCATATTGCCGTCTCATCGAGGAGGGCATCCCTCACCTCGGAGGCAGTGTGCTGTCTGTCCCCCAAGCTGATCAGCTTCAGCACAGCCTGCTGACGTCTACCAACGCCAGTGCTGCAACGTTTCCAACTCGTAGCTGGGGTCAATCTAACAGCGGAGGAGGAGGCGGTGGCGGAGGAGGAGGCGGTGGCGGAGGAGGAGGCGGTAGAGGAGGAGGAGGAGGGGGGTGTTCTTCTCGTGTCCCTGCCAGGAATGTTAGGCGGGGAGACGAGGTACACCGGGCCAGTTTGGGAAGCAGTCCCAGCCTCAACTACATTCACCCAGTGTGCCGTCAGTGAAATGTAGCGTCCCTGTCCGCATGCACTTGTCCACGCGTCGGTGGTCAAGTGGACCTTTGTGCAAAGCGCGGAACTAAGGGCCCGCCTGATGTTGAGTGACACGTGCTGGTGCAAGGCGGGGACGGCACACCGGGAGAAGTAGTGACGGCTAGGGACGGCATAGCGAGGTGCCGCAGTTGCCATCAGGTCCAGGAAGGCGGGAGTTTCAACAAGCCGGAACGCCAACATCTCCTGGGCCAGCAGTTTAGCGATGTTGGCGTTCAAGGCTTGCGCGTGTGGATGGTTAGCAGTGTATTTCTGCCGCCGCTCCAATGTCTGAGAGATGGTGGGTTGTTGTAAAGAAACGCCTGATGGTGCCTTTGATGGTGCAGGAGAAGGAGATAACACAGGACCAGGGGAGGATGAGGTAGAAGTCAACAAAGTGGCGGAGGCAGATGAAGTGGTGTCCTGGCTCGTCCTCTGGAGTGCATCGCCAGCACAGTCAGCAGTGGTAGTGGCAGAGGCAGAGGCAGTGGCAGAGGCAGTGGCAGTGGCGTGAACGGCAGGCGGCCTTTGTCCTGCCGTTGCTGCCTGCCACTGATTCCAGTGCTTGGATTCCAAATGACGGCGCATTGAAGTGGTGGACAGGTTGCTCTTCTCAGAGCCCCTAATCAATTTCGAGAGGCAAATTGTGCAGACAACACTATATCTGTCCTCGGCGCATTCCTTGAAAAAACTCCACACCTTCGAGAAACGTGCCCTCGAGGTGGGAGTTTTTCGGGGCTGGGTACGAACTGGAACATCTTGGGAGATTCCGGGTGTGGCCTGGCTTCGCCTAAGCTGCTGACCTCTGCCTCTGCCTCTAGCTACCCTTTTTGGTGCTGCACCTGCCTCAACATCCACACTACTTTCCCCGCTTGACATCCCCCCTGTCCAGGTCGGGTCAGTGTCCTCATCATCCACCACTTCCTCTTCCAACTCCTGTCTCATCTCCTCCTCCCGCACAATGCGCCGGTCAACTGGATGCCCTGACGGCAACTGCGTCACATCATCGTCGATGAGGGTGGGTTGCTGGTCATCCACCACCAAATCGAACGGAGATGGAGGAGACTCTAGTGTTTGAGCATCTGGACACAGATGCTCCTCTGTTAGGTTCGTGGAATCGTGACGTGGAGAGGCAGGTTGAGGGACAATGAAAGGAGCGGAGAACAGCTCTGGGGAGCAGGGACAGTTTGGGTTATTGTTCTGTAAAGCTTCGGAATTTTGGGAGGAAGGAAGACAAGACTGTTGGGTAATAGGAGGAGAGGAGGCAGAGTCTGACTGGCTGCTGGACAATGTGCTGTAAGCGTTCTCTGACAGCCATTGCAAGACCTGTTCCTGGTTCTCGGGCCTACTAAGGTTTGTACCCTGCAGTTTAGTTAATGTGGCAAGCAACCCTGGCACTGTGGAGTGGCGCAATGCTTGCTGCCCCACAGGAGTAGGCACGGGACGCCCTGTGGCTTCACTGCTACCTTGCTCCCCAGAACCATTCCCCCGACCTCGCCCACGGCCTCGTCCACGTCCCTTTCCGGGAGCCTTGCGCATTTTGAATTCCTAGTTAGAAATTGGCACTGTATACCAGTAGTAAAAATTGTGGGTGCACGTAACCCCAATATATTCTTTGAATTCCCAGTCAGACACTGGCACTATATGGCAGTAGCAAGAAATGAGGGTATTTGTATTCCCAATATATTCTTTGAATTCCCAGTCAGACAATGGCACTGTATACCAGTAGTAAAAATTGTGGGTGCACGTAACCCCAATATATTCTTTGAATTCCCAGTCAGACACTGGCACTATATGGCAGTAGCAAGAAATGAGGGTATTTGTATTCCCAATATATTCTTTGAATTCCCAGTCAGACAATGGCACTGTATACCAGTAGTAAAAATTGTGGGTGCACGTAACCACAATATATTCTTTGAATTACCAGTCAGAAACTGGCACTATATGGCAGTAGCAAGAAATGAGGGTATTTATAACCCCAATATATTCTTTGAATTCCCAGTCAGACAATGGCACTGTATACCAGTAGTAAAAATTGTGGGTGCACGTAACCCCAATATATTCTTTGAATTCCCAGTCAGACACTGGCACTATATGGCAGTAGCAAGAAATGAGGGTATTTGTATTCCCAATATATTCTTTGAATTCCCAGTCAGACAATGGCACTGTATACCAGTAGTAAAAATTGTGGGTGCACGTAACCCCAGTATATTCTTTGAATTTCCAGTCAGACACTGGCACTATATGGCAGTAGCAAGAAATGAGGGTATTTGTATTCCCAATATATTCTTTGAATTCCCAGTCAGACAATGGCACTGTATACCAGTAGTAAAAATTGTGGGTGCACGTAACCCCAATATATTCTTTGAATTACCAGTCAGACACTGGCACTATATGGCAGTAGCAAGAAATGAGGGTATTTGTATTCCCAATATATTCTTTGAATTCCCAGTCAGACAATGGCACTGTATACCAGTAGTAAAAATTGTGGGTGCACGTAACCCCAATATATTCTTTGAATTCCCAGTCAGACACTGGTACTATATGGCAGTAGCAAGAAATGAGGGTATTTGTATTCCCAATATATTCTTTGAATTCCCAGTCAGACAATGGCACTGTATACCAGTAGTAAAAATTGTGGGTGCACGTAACCCCAATATATTCTTTGAATTACCAGTCAGACACTGGCACTATATGGCAGTAGCAAGAAATGAGGGTATTTGTATTCCCAATATATTCTTTGAATTCCCAGTCAGACAATGGCACTGTATACCAGTAGTAAAAATTGTGGGTGTATATAGCCCCAATTCTATTGCTAGGGGACTTGCAGGGTATTTCTGGGGTGAAGGTGGGGGGGCACACCGTTGGAACGGGTATCGGGGTATATATCGGGTATACGGGAATACACTGACAGTGTATTCCATTCAGGATCCTGGGAAAGCTGGGTTGCGGCGATTGAGCCCGTCAGTGCCACGTTACACTGACAAGCTTCTCCCTGGAATTTAGCTCTTACAAGAGCTGTTGTGGTTGTCTTCTCCTTCCTATCCTAGCCTGTCCCTGCCTACCCAGAATCTAAGCCCTAGCTAGCTGGACGGAAACCTCCGTCCTCGGTGAATTGCAAGCTCAGAATGACGCGAACCTGGGCGGCGCTGTTCTTTTAAATTAGAGGTCACATGTTTTCGGCAGCCAATGGGTTTTGCCTACTTTTCTCAACGTCACCGGTGTCGTAGTTCCTGTCCCACCTACCCTGCGCTGTTATTGGAGCAAAAAAGGCGCCAGGGAAGGTGGGAGGGGAATCGAGTAATGGCGCACTTTACCACGCGGTGTTCGATTCGATTCGAACATGCCGAACAGCCTAATATCCGATCGAACATGAGTTCGATAGAACACTGTTCGCTCATCTCTAATAATAAGGTGATCTGATATCCATAGAGAAAGATGCTTGCACATGTTCACTTTCTCTGTAATACCAGTGCTGTGTAAATTAAGTATTCCACAATATTCTTTAAGTCAATGGAATGTTTTCTTAATGCAGGACAGAGCAAGAAACACTCTTTGCAACCACTGTCCCACCAATGACGAGATGAAGGTCCTAAACACAAAGACATCTCTTTGTTAACTTAGAATGAGTATTTCAATGGTGAACCCCTTTAACTGCAAAAAAAGTACTTAAAGGGGTTTCCTACAAACATAGCCTCATTTACATTTGTCGATAATTATAAATTCAACATGTTTGCAAATATAAACACTTCATAGTCATCTTAATGGTGCCAGTTTTTGTCTTGATCATTTGCCAATAGATAAGACCATGAAAGCAGGAACTTCCTATGGTCTGGGACTTGTCAGAAACCCAACCATTGTTTCCTTGTTACGAACAGGTTATCAGGCAGGGAAACTACATACAAGAGAAGATAACCTTCCCACAAAAAGGGCATTATGATTGGGTTACTAATAGAGATGAGCGAACAGTAAAATGTTCAAGATTCAATATTTCGAGTAGCCCCTCAATATTCGACTACTCAAATCGAATATCGAACCCTATTATAGTCTATGGGGGGGGGGGGATGCTTGTTTCAGGGGTAGGCAACGTTCGATCAAATTATACTTACCAAGTCCACGAGTAAGGGTTGGGCTGGATCCTCCGAGAAGTCTTATCCGTGCAGCGTCCCGTCCGCACTACAAGCGGGCATACGCAGTCGGCTCTGCCCAGGCCCGATGCCTGGCAGAGTGAATGAAGAGCTGGAAGACGCCGCAGGGAAGCTGCACGAAGAAGACTTCTAAAGGTAAGAGAAGAACCAGCGTTGATTGGCCGATTGTATAGCATTCGGCCAATCAATGCTGGTTCTGCATTGAACTTTTCTATTCGAATAGCGAGTGGTACTCGATCGAGTACGAGTATTTCGAATAGCGTAGTATTCGATCGAATTCCTACTCGATCGAATACTACTCGCTCATCTCTAGTTACTAACAGATTCCAGACCATAGAAAGTTCCATAATTCATGGTTATATCAATTGGCAACCTATCAAGACAAAAGACTGTCACCACTAAGACGATTAAAGAAAGGCTTTAAAATTATTCCATTTTTAATTACTGATATTTGCAAAAATGTTTCACTTTTATTTGTTTACAAATTTATATTTAGTTATGTTTTGGCAAAAAGCCCTTAACAACAATAAGGTTTACAATTGTATTTCTTCCTATAAGCCAGGAAACTTAGTACAAAGGGCTGTCAATATTGATTTGCCAAGAGCATTACTGAGGATGAGCTAGGATAGGACTAAGATAAGCTGCAAAAATACAATATAAATAAAACCTAAATACACATGTACACATGTACACCATGCACAACTATAATACATAGACATAAATTAAGATAAATCACTACAAATTTGATGTTGGCAAACCATTTGGAATAATACACGGTTGCTAGATGAGCTCTATGAATAAGTAGCAAAGAAATATAAAAAAAAAATATTTGTACCAGTTTATGGGCCTCACTAAACATAAACTGCAAATTATGTCAAATATATGTTCAAATTAGGAAAGAAATAAAAAATAAATACAAGTAAAATAAAGCATATGGGATAATTAAATAAAAATCTAGAAAACACTAAAGCATATGCTTTTTTATTGGCGTATTTTACCTCCTGTGTATTGCCTGGGTTTAGATCTTTATTAATTGATTTCTTGTCTTAGTTTCAATTATTAAAATGTAATTTATGTTGGTTTATCCACTTCTGCTGACTTATCCTGTGCCAATTATTTATATGACTGAGAAAAAATAATCTCTAGTAATCTCCTCTGGAGTAACTCCCTTGAGCTAGTCTTTGCTCCTATTGAAACTCATACAGTAAAAAGATGTTACCAGCTGTCATCTTATTGCTACAATGTCGCACTTCAGGTTCAATCATTTTTAACACTTAAGATTCAGGTTCCTGACCTGATTCCTTTACTTACCACTGTTAACTGCTAACCATACTTTTATACAGTTGTGTCACCTCTTAACTTTTCTAATGGTTGGACATGTCCAGATATGTGTACCACAAGTTAGGGACATTTACACTTGTCGGACATGTAGGACATTATGTCCATCCAAAAAAAAAACCTGTTTCCCTGTGTAGAGGCTGCATAAGGACACCGGTGGTATGCTTTAAAAATCCATTCAAATGAATGGGTTTTAAAACTGATCACCAAGAAGCTGTCCCCTATGTAGTTGGAAGGAGATCTGGAGGCGGACACGAGAGCATGTGTGAATGCCCCCTTTACACAAGTTTTCTAAAATCAACATGACCTTGTGATAAGTTAACACAAAGGGATGTGCTAACTATCCTACTTCAGTCCAGTGGGAGGAGAGTGAATTTCAGCCTTTCAAGGTCTTCGTTGGCATCTTGCGATATTGTATTACACTAGTTTCAGGAGAAATTGCATTGGTTAACCAAACCTAATTGTGGATACATCGGTACCTTATATCCCCATACACATTTGTTTGTCTAATTGGTTTTGATGGGAACAGTCAAGGTGACCCCAAAGTCTTCCATTGGGAGAATAAGTGACAGGACAAATTGAATTACAGTCTGTTCAAATTTATTATATTTGTTCAAATGTATTATTCATGGATGATGTCAAACTCCATTCATTACAATAGGGCTGCCACAGCTCGCTGTATTTCAGATATCTGCAATGTTCCCACTGAAATGAATGGAGTGGGGGGGGGTGCCTGTTTGACCACCATTCAAGTCAGAATGGTTCTTGTGATGTTTGGGAGTTCGAATGGCTGGACGACCACCGATCTGTAATTTAGCCTGTGGATAGAGGATTTGGTGCTGAACTGGGAAAATCTAATATTATCTATAATATAATCTATACTAGATCCAATGAATGATTTTATGCATGACTGAGCAACTGACTGTTTCCCAGATACCACCAATTTGGTGTTGTTGGACTGAGGGTATCAGTATAACCTTTTACAATGAGACCTAAAACCAATAATCTGTCCCCCTCTCTTTCATTATTTATTTTGCATTTTGTATGAATAAGTAGGATAGATAGAATACAGAGTGATGAAGGGTTTTTATAAGTGTTTGTAAAGAGGAAGGAAGGAAGGAAGGTAGGTAGGTTACCATAGTGGTATATGGTGTACCATAATTAAAATTAGAAGGACACAAGACTTTTATTTCTATTTACCAAAATCTCTATCAGTCTTCCAATGGCAAGACTAAGGTTTGTAATGGCAGGACTACCTTTATTAAAACCAAAGATGATCTTAAAGGAGAAAACCATTGAAGGGAGTCTGTTAAAGCTACACATCTATCTAGAACCAGAATATACCTATGTGTTAAGAAGCTCAGGGAATATGTCCCTACAATATATCTAACAAACAAAACAGTAAGTAACAATGGTGGTCTACTGTGTGCTGATCGATAATTGGAGCCAAGGAACCAGCTTCAGATGGAGTAAAGTATGAAGATCCTTGTTCCAGATCACTTTGAGAGACACTACATGGGGAATAAGTATTAAGATGAAAAATTTTCAGAGTTTGTTGTTGATGATAGACATCTTAATAAAACCAGATACACCTTGTTATAAGACAATAGGGTTCATGGGTAGCTGCTAATGTATGTTTTACGATAGAAGCAACAATACAGATGTGAACAGATCCTATCTCTTCTAGTGATGACCGATATAGTACATTCCATGCTGTACCTGAATAGTTGACACACTAATGTTTAGGTCAGGGGTGCCCAATACGTCGATCGCGATCTACTGGTAGATCGCAAAGGACGTATGGGTCGATCGCGGGATGCAGGGATCCCCGGTGTCTGCTTGTTCACAGTGCAGGCTGAGAGTCATCTCTGGACACTGGCAGGCGGGGCTGCCGCAGCCTGCCGGTGTCCAGAGATAACTCTCAGCCTGCGCTGTGAACAAACAGACAGTGGGGATCCCTGGGCAGCCACAGAACGCCGCTGTCTTGCTCTCACAATCCGCCGGTCCCGCCCACATGCCCAGTCCTGCCCACAGACACGCCCAGCCCAACCAAGGCCCACCCCGACCCCACCCACAGGCCCACCCCGGCCCCGCCCTAGTAGATCTTTTGCCTTGGTCAGCTAACAAAGTAGCTCACACACTGAAAAAGTGTGAGCACCCCTGGTTTAGGTCAATTGTTCTAATGCTTGGAAAATCCACTGCTGTGTTGATATCAGTATTATATGTGTTTATATGGCTGGAACAATTTCTTAATATTCAGAATGTTTAGAGATATCTTAAAAAGAAACATAAAAATCTATGGTGTACATTTGGGACCACTCCCTTGTGCTATTCCTACCTGCTTCCAAATGCGGGTTCGATATTTTGTTAATAAAGTAAACACTCTGCTTTATAATCGCTTATGGCATATGGAAAGACATACTGTATTTAAGCAGCATGGCTCTAACATTCAGTACAATTACTTCTCCTTTCCCACACGGATTGTCTGCATGATTTCTCAGGATTTAAGACTAAGTTGAAATGTTTTAATGCATGTTTATTTGTTATCAAGGCAACTCAATCCCATCTTATCCTCATGCCAGCTGCCCTATCTAAAACTGTATCTGCTTTCAGTGGGCACTGCAGACAGATGTAGACATGTAGGTGTTACAACAATATATGCCATGGAATACACTTCCCTGTATTCAGAAGAAACATCTGCGTCAATGGTACACTTTATTATATTCCATCCAAGGTCCCAGGATTGTAACACATTGCTATTTAATTTGCAATTGCTGATCATTTAGATGTAAAACCATTCTTTTTAATTGCTTAGTGGTTAAGAGAATCTCCTAACAAATATTGTTTCTGTTCTCAAGATGTGAATCCACAAAGCAGTGCGTTTTAGAAACTGTGTATCTTTATAGTGAAAAGAAAATAAATATTTCAAATTTTTAAAAGTTGAATTTTGCAAAATTTATATGGTACAAAGTGAGAATAATCTGCATCAGTACAAAAGCCAAAACGTTTTTATTATTCTCTATTATCCCTAATCTTACGCAAGGTTCACACCTGCGTTCGGGTTTCCGTTCTTCGGGTTTGCTTGGGGACCTGAATAATGGAAACCCAATCCACTTAAAAAGCAGTTACTCGCTGAAAACCACGGAACCTATAAACTATACTGGGGTCCTTTGGGTTTCCGGAGAGAAAAGTCCTGCTTGCAGGACTTCATGAATAGAGATGAGCGAGTAGTACTCGATCGAGTAGGTATTCGATCGAATACTACAGTATTCGAAATACTCATACTCGATCGAGTACCACTCGCTGTTCGAATGTAAAAGTTCGATGCAGAACCAGCATTGATTGGCTGAATGCTATACAGTCGGCCAATCAATGCTGGTTCTTCTCCTACCTTTAGAAGTCTTCTCCGTGCAGCTTCCCTGCGGCGTCTTCAAGCTCTGAATTCACTCTGCCAGGCATCGGGCCTGGTCAGAGTCGACTGCGCATGTCCGCTTGTAGTGCGATGCCTGGCAGAGTGAATTCAGAGCCGGAAGACGCTGCGGGGACGCTGCAAGGAGAAGACTTCTCGGAGGATCCAGCCCGACCCTCACTCGTGGACTCTAGACTATAATAGGGTTCGATATTCGATTCGAGTAGTCGAATGTTAAGGGGCTACTCGAAATGAATATCAAACCTCGAACATTTTACTGAACATCTTACTATTCATGATGAGTCTGGGAGACTTTAATTAGCCCTCCGATGCTATGGTAATGGTTCTCCAACCCCATATCTCATTCTGGTGAATGGCAAAACTCCTCAAAATTGTGGCACCCAGGAAAACGGTGCTTAAGTTAGGTTCAATTGAGACATCAGAAAAGTTATTGCCACCGGATCTCCAGTGTCTACTGCAGAAGAGACGCAGCAGCTATGGCAGTAGCTCAGATCCTAAGTGGCTAACATATGTAAAAAAAAAGAGCCAACATCTGCTGACATTTTAACCCTAATGTTGGGAAAGGGTTAAAAGGAATGTATTGCCGAGTTTAAAATTTATTTATAAAAAAAAAATAGCGAATATGCCATTTTTTTCTAAAAAGTTTTTATTTTCAGATCGTAGATTTTTTTTATTCTATTTTATGTACATGGAGGCTGCCATACTGCCTGAGCTTTTCCACTGCTCTGTTAGCTGCAGTTAGTGATATAATTTGCAGTTTAGTCATGGTCGTAGGCTACACTAGCATGGAGCCAACTTATTCCTAGTAGAATTCCATGGCAGAATTTTCCAAGTATTCTCTGTTCTGGAATAGAGGGAATATCAGTTATGATATCATCCATTGTGATCAGGGGATGTAATGATGGTCTACTAAGGGTGTTATTTGTAAAGGTGTCATTTTCATTTGTAATCCAGTCTGTCTTGTTTGTGATGTACAATAAATGAAGTGAATGCTACAATAAAAATCCCTAAAAAAATTGGCAAGTGTTATCCTATTATTAGGCTTAGTGGAAAGACTAAAAATTTCAGGATATAGGTTTTTTTTTTGGCTATTTGGATCTACTTTATCTGTGTGTGAACATTAGGTTACTATCTCCGTATATAGTACTGATTCACATTCTACATTATAGTCGATTTATCCCAGAGGGATGCAAACACATAAGAAAGACTATACTTTGAATGGCTTTGTTTATGCTATATTTTATATAGTTCTGAAAATTTAGAATAAGGATAAGCTGTCCTGTATGGCATAAGTAAGGCATACTTAAACAGATTTTTGTTATGCCCAGGTTTGCAAGGTTTCCTATTAACACTGATATGCTGCATTTAGCAGATACAATGCTGAGCATGGATACACAGTAGGTGCTTAGTGCCGCCTTTATAGCTGGTAATTGCTCGTACAGAATGCTGCCTTGCACATTGTGCATTCCAATAAGCATTGTATTTTTGGAATACAAATGCTTAAACTTAAGGGAACACTTTTGGAAATATGACAACCAGGTCTGCAATGCTGATCTAAGTATAGAAGAGTATATGTACAGTATCACACTGTAGGTTTCCATAGGAGGAGGAAAGTATACTTCATAGCTTCTGCAAATTCCCCATCTGAATATTGTTGTAGAATATGTAGTGGATTAGTGAGGTCAAAGATGAAAAGTTAAGGCTTGCAGGAAGCATTTCAACCCATCCAAAAGCATTCCAAAGAGATGAGATACTGTGAAATATTACACACAAATACATAAACCATTGTTCTATATATTATTGGACAAGACTGTATCTTTTTTCACTTATCAGGGTCTTTTCCTCCTCCTTGTGAAATTTCAGCTCCCCATAGAAGTCTATGGAAAGAGTCAGATGGAGGGACACCAAGTCACAGAAAAACTGTTCATCTCAGTTTTTCTATTACCGGCTGTTCCTCCCTCCGATAGATAGGCTGCTGCATCTAATCATAAGCTTTCTATTTCACACAAGTTCTTTATTCACCTGAATGCTGCTCATCACTTTTCAGAACATTTCTATTGGATAGAAACATAGTAGTTAAGGTTGGATGAAAACGCAAGTCCATCAACCCACAGTGTTGATACAGAGGAAGGCAAAAAAATGTCCATGAGGATAACGCCAATTGGCCAATGAATGTCAGGGGAAAAAAATTCCCTCTCGGGTCCAGATCCAGAAATCATCATAAAACCCTTAAACATCTTGTCTTGTCTTAGGTGGAAACTGGTGGAGTTACATTTGCAGTTGCATGTGCATTTTCTAACATATATGAATGACTAGCTGGTACCCGCGACTTCGTCTGCGGTGATTGTAGAAGTGGGTATATACAGGCGCGGGTAAGGTTTTCGTACTGTGTATAAGGGATGGGATATAAATTGTAACTGTGTATCTTGTTTTTGCTGTAATTCTGAGAATACGTGAGACTTTTGTGTTGAATGTAATTTGTATTTCAGCCACTATACGGTGTTGGTATAAACTGTACATAGTGACTTTGGGACAGAGGTATTTCAGGTTAATATACTTCGATATACGACATTGTATGAGTTGTTATTTTGCGCCAGTACATGTAAGTTTTGGGCACAGGATACTCTTGAGCAAGCAACATAAAGTCTGGCCCTGTGCATGACAGTTTAGTAACTCCATGCGCCTCTTATTAATAGCAATTAACCCCATCATGTCCCTCACATAAACCCCAGTGTAAGAGTTACTGATAGAGATGAGCGAGTACTGTTGGGATCAGCCGATCCGAACAGCACGCTCGCATAGAAATGAATGGACGTAGCCGGCACGCGGGGGGTTAAGCGCGCTGGCTACGTCCAAGCGGAAGTACCAGGTGCATCCATTCATTTCTATGGAGCGTGCTGTTCGGATCGGCTGATCCCAACAGTACTCGCTCATCTCTAGTTACTGATATGTGAGAGACTTGGAGGTAATAATTAAGTATCTTCATTACTGAGGTCTTTTATTAGTCCCTCCATATGTCTCACATATTAGTAACCTTTATATGGGGCACACAGGGGTTAATATAAGGGACATGATGGGGTTTATTCCTATTAATGTGAGGCACACAGGGGTTAATATGAGGGACATGATGGGGTTTATTCCTATTAATGTGAGGCACACAGGGGTTAATATGAGGGACATGATGGGGTTTATTCCTATTAATATGAGGCACATGGAGTTACTAACACTAAACTAATAACCCCAAATGCCTGACATTAATGAGAATAGGAAGTAAAGGAAGGGAGCTGTGTGTTTCTTACTTTCAGTTTGCTAGCAGCTTCCTGTCCTCCTCCGGGAACGTTTGCAGGGTGCAGACGGCAGGAGCTATCACTATAGCAGGCAGGCAGAGATTTGAGCGATTAAGCTCCACCCCCTGGGTTTCCTGCACCCCTCTCAAAGGGGAGTGTCCTTATGCCTCAGCTCTAGCAGAGACTTTATTTAACTCTTGCAGGTCCTGTGCTGCTGGTGTGCCAGTGAAATATGGCAGGAGTGCCACTCTTGACATGTGTGCCAGGGGGTGCTGACCTCAGCTGTAGGGGGTAATATGAATTTTGTGGCTTGCTATGGTCCAAAGTGTGTGAGATTGCAGAGATAGTGATGTGAGTTTGGGTTTTGTGGGGGTCCTGGGAAAAACGTATGTGCGCTATTGTGACGAAAAGTAGCCTATTGCGCAATCGAGTGTAGGGACTATGTTTGTGGAAAATTGCAGCCAAATCGGTGGAGCGTTTTTTGCGTGATTGACCGCCAAACATCCGAACATCCAAAGGGTCCTGGGAAAAACGTATGTGCGCTATTGTGAGGAAAAGTAGCCTATTGCGCAATCGAGTGTAGGGACTATGTTTGTGGAAAATTTCAGCCAAATCGGGGTCCAAAGTGTGTGAGATTGCAGAGATAGTGATGTGAGTTTGGATTTTGTGGGGGTCCTGGGAAAAACGTATGTGCGCTATTGTGACAAAAAGTAGCCTATTGCGCAATCAAGTGTAGTGACTATGTTTGTGGAAAATTTCAGCCAAATCGGTGGAGCGGTTTTTGCGTGATTGACCGCCAAACATCCGAACATCCAAAGTCACAAACCCACAAACTCACAAACATTTCACATTTATAATATTAATAGGATGGACGCCACTATCTGTAAGAAGCCTTCTCAGCACATAGGTTTAACTGATACTGTTATATGAAAGCCGCATATGAGAGTGCCCAGTTCAGCTGTGGACACTGCCTAAGTTTGATATTGTTAATAATAATAGTGGCTTTTTAGATCTACCACCAATGTGACTATGACTAATGGTTGATGTCCCATAAATTAGGATTTCTTTTAGATTTTCCAGGGCCATGTTGGGTTCAATGCTGGCCCAGACACAACAAGACCACAATACCACTACTATATTTCACAGATGGTATGGGCTTTTAATACCAGAATGTAGTGTTGTCCTTCATTCAAAAAATAACTCTTAACATGTTCTCATTTAAAGAAGAAAGTCCTATTTTGGTCTCATCCACAAAGCATAGAGTACTTTAATATACTCCAGCTGTACAATGCCTCCCTTAATATGGCACCCATTGTATAATGCCTCTATTAATAGACTCCTATTTTATAATGTGCCCTCATGGTGCCTTTACTATATAATGTCCCCTCAATAGCTCCTCCACTGTATAATGCCACTTACTATGATATTCAGGCTGTGTAAGGGCTATTTGACCAAGAAGGAGAGTGATGGGGTGCTATGCCAGATGACTTGGCCTCCACAGTCACCAGACCTGAACCCAATCAAGATGGTTTGGGGTGAGCTGGACCGCAGAGTGAAGGCAAAAGGGCCAACAAGTGCTAAGCATCTCTGGGAACTCCTTCAAGACTGTTGGAAGACCATTTCCGGTGACTACCTCTTGAAGCTCATCAAGAGAATGCCAACAGTGTGCAAAGCAGTAATCAAAGCAAAAGGTGGCTACTTTGAAGAACCTAGAATATAAGACACATTTTCAGTTGTTTCACAGTTTTTTGTTAAGTATATAATTCCACATGTGTTAATTCATAGTTTTGATGTCTTCAGTGTGAATCTACAATGTTCATAGTCATGAAAATACAGAAAACTCTTTGAATGAGAAGGTGTGTCCAAACTTTTGGTCTGTACTCTATGTAGGTGATTACAATCTTAGAGTTAAAGAATACGTTTACTGGGGAAAACTATAGAATTGGAAGGAGACTTTAGTACCCTGTTGGACTGCCTCTAGCATGGACACTGGATGAGATAATGTTAGGCATATAGGTTCCATATGATGCTCTGCAGCACAGTTGCTGAAGCTGGCATCTCAGTCTGTTCCATAAATGTTGTCAAATCTAGTGACAAGGCAGGCCAAGGAAGTGTCAAGGGACATTACTGGGAAACCCATGTGTCAGACTGAGCATTATCCTGCTGAAAAGTGACAGCTGGAAGCTCTGCCATGAGAGGCAACACATGGGGCAACAGGATCTCCTGTACATATCAATGTCCCTTGTATCACTACTAGGGGTGCGTGTGATGGCTTCCCAGATTGTCACATCAGCAGATTGGGCAGTGTGTCATTCCACAGAAAGGCAGGATTGATATTCTTACCCTAAGACCATCCTATTCAAACCTGACCATCATCAGATCCCAAACACAACCTGGATTCCTTGCTAAAGATACTATGGTTCTAGTCCATAGCATTCCAGGTTTCTTGTTCACTATACCACTGCAAACAAAGGTGCCAAGATTGACAACTAGGCAAAATGTCTTTAAGTGTATCGTCAAGCAGTCAGTGATCTCTCATTACCCAAATGTAGCCTTTGAGAGCCTTAGTATAGAGCAGGGGGAGCACTTTTATTCCCTCTTGTTGCAAGACCCAGTGTGTCTAATCAGACCATACCTATAATCATTTGCATATCTACATGATACATATCTGCATATTAGGTTTTGCAATTATGTAATATTTATATTTGGGTGCATTTAGTTGTTTGAGTGTGTATGTTTGTATACATATATGTATACCTTGAATCTTTCATCATTAAGACATTTGGAGATAAAAAGAGATCAAGATCCAAATTTTCTTTTTATGTCTTTTGTTCCGCTGTGACCAGACAACTCAGTGCTGCAGGTCGGAAAGAATGTGAAGCAGTTAAGACGCCAATACTGAAAGAAAGGAATTGAACAATGGGAACATTTTCTAATCTCCTTTCATTGAGCCTTTCACAGCTTGCAAATATTGCCTTCATATGAACATTTCCATGTTATGTTTAACAATGAGTGTATCATCACTATATAATACATATATTTAGAGGTATAACATGAAGCTCCTGAGCCTCAATACAAAATCTGTAATGGGGCCCCTACTTATCTTGTGCTCTTTGGCACTTTCTGATATATCTTATGTACAGTATGTGATTTTTGATCTGTGCTCAGTAAGATTTAGTCCCACTACAGATGGCAGTACAAAGCCAAGGTATGAATGACATCTCCAACACACATTAGGAATTTAACCATTAAGTTTATTTAGAAGAAATGATGTATTATACCATCTGCAAACTAATTTATCTCTAGTGGAAATGAATGCACCTCACCTAGTATCCATGTAAACTCTTTAGAAGGGAATGCAATATGCTTTCTCCCAAGCCTTATTAGATGTAGGCTTGGTTTTAGAGCTTTGAAAGAGCAAAGCTTCATATAATTTAGGCACGGGGGCTAATTTTATTATCATCTATTCAAACCACAGAAGATCTCTCATAGAGGAGCCCATTGTTAACAAGTTATAAAGTAAGATTTTAGCAGTTAATATATCAAGAAGTTTATATTAGGGAATGCAAGGCTCAACTGCAACAGAGAGGGAAATGTACCATTGTCTACTATTGCACATAGATATTGGCAGCCATAGTTAAGCCATTTTTACAGTTATGTATTTTAGAACAGCATTTGTAAGCCAACACCAGGAAGGGGTCCAGAAAACACAAGAATGTTTTACTGAATGTTTTTTGTGTTAATTCCTAGTTTTGGCTCGAATCAATAATAATAACATAGACACAAATAGGAATGTTGGGATATCTCAAAACCAAGTTGTATTTAGAAGGGTTAATTCACTTGTGATACACAATATCTGGAGATGTCCAACCAAGACTACAAGTAGTGGAAGACACATTGGTATAAAATCGTTATAGTCTATGATACAGTATATTGAGGCTTCCGTGTAATCTTGTGAAACAAATAAACATTTCCTACTTTTTTCCTGATACCTTTTCGCTTAATGGCCTGTGAACTGTCACGTCAATAGCACATCTGACAAATCACCCTGTCAACACGTTTCCATTTTATTATATTATGTTCCCAACAGCACTGGTTCAATGAAATACTTAAAGACAAACTTATGTTTAAACCACTTTTACACGACAGTATTCTGGTCAGTATTTTGCATTAGTATGTACAGGTATAGTCTGAAAAATACAAGAGGTGCAAAACTTTTCATTACTAGAGATGAGAGAACAGTAAAATGTTCGAGGTTCGATATTCGTTTCGAGTAGCCCCTCAATATTTGACTACTCGAATCGAATATCGAACCCTATTATAGTCTATGGGGGTAAAATGCTCGTTTCAGGGGTAGGCAACGTTCGATCAAATTATACTTACCAAGTCCACGAGTGAGGGTCGGTCTGGATCCTCCGTGCAGTCTTCTCATTGCAGCGTCCCCGCGGCATCTTCCGGCTCTTCATTCACTCTGCCAGGCATCGGGCCTGGGCAGAGCCGACTGCGCATGTCCGCACTACAAGCGGACATGCACAGTCGGCTCTGCCCAGGCCCGATGCCTGGCAGAGTGAATGAAGAGCCGGAAGATGTCGTGGGGAAGCTGCACGGAGAAGACTTCTAAAGGTAGGAGAAGAAACAGCTTTGATTGGCCGACTGTATAGCATTCGGCCAATCAATGCTGGTTCTGCATCGAACTTTTACATTCGAACAGTAAGTGGTACTCGATCGAGTACGAGTATTTCGAATACCGTAGTATTCGATCGAATACCTACTCGATCGAGTACTACTCGCTCATGTCTATTCATTACGCTTGGCTCAAAAATACTGATGCAAAATACTGAATGTATGACAATGGCCTTAACAAGAATGAGCGTATTCATTCTCAGGGTTAAAAGCTGGATAAGAAGGGTGACAAAACAAAATAAAAATGCGGAGAGAAAAGTGCTGCTTGCAACGCTTTTCTCTGCATAATGTTCTAGAGGAATGGTGAACGGAATCTCCAGATGGAGACAGGAGGCGGGTCTGAACCCAGCCTAAACTTGTATGGAACCAAAATCAATTGGGCAAAAACTTAGGAGGCTCTTTTTATACTTTGGACAATTGAGTCTTTACATCTAATGTAGGCAGAACTACAGATGCGTCCTTCCTTAACTCTTGACACGATATATCCAGAGATTTGTGATGCAAGATAAACCAACTTTCAACAACAACATTTTACTATAAATTGTCACAAAATGTCAGTCTGTGTGTGGTCATCCATTGGTTGTGTGTTGTAGGCTGTTTAAAATGATGAAACTATAATATAAGATCTGAGCTGTTATCTGAGTATGGGTAGATTCACATGAAAGAGGGGCAAAACAGACGTGAAAATAGTCAATTAATCATGGTCATCTTGTGCCCATTTTGAAGGATTCCCATATTCTTGAGTGCATGGAAGGCTCTGTGAAAATTTAAAAAATAGGACACAGCCTATATTTTGATGGTCCATGAGAATGGACATGTGAATAGCCCCCATT
Source organism: Leptodactylus fuscus (assembly GCF_031893055.1). Classification (NCBI taxonomy): domain Eukaryota; kingdom Metazoa; phylum Chordata; class Amphibia; order Anura; family Leptodactylidae; genus Leptodactylus; species Leptodactylus fuscus. The sequence goes on along the minus strand of NC_134267.1, from coordinate 61,489,538 downwards.
CACTGACATTGCAATAAACTGTTGTGTGGCATCTGTTAAAAAAACGCAAATCACACAGCCATTATTCACTCTCGTGTGAACGCATCCTTAGCCTTACATTAATAATTAAACTGAAAAGATCCTGCTGACATGGACTAGAACTTCTTTCCATCAGTTACAGTAATTGCCAAATCCCAATTCATCTCAGATGACCGGCTTTAATTCAACAGAATTATTCACCGCTTTCTGACACTTGTGTATTCTAAGATTATCAGTGTTAAAATGACACCTAGTTAGTCATAATTTCATATGATATTTAGCAAGTTCATACCTTTTCATGTGCCACCTGCTATAAGGCAATTATTGTTCATCAGGCTCATTAAATCACCTATGATTTCTAAAGTTACAGACTTGTAAAAACAACCTGTCCTGCAGCCCTGTAGTTTATGCAGTATGTCTTTCGACATACTTCTGTAATACAAGGTATCATCATTATTATTAGTAGCAGTGGCACAACTAGGAATGGCAGAGCCCTGGGGCAAACTTTTGAAATGGCGCCCCTACAAAGAACCCGAACGATCGACCACTCTCCTCCTGTATTCCTGCACACAGTATTATACCTATAGTGGCCCCTGCCCCAGAGTATAATAATTGTACATGGGTGGTCCACAATGAGGCATAAAACTGTTTGCCGGGGCCACTTATTGGAAATAATACTGTGTGCAGGGGCCACTGTGGGGAATAATACTGTGTATAGGGGCCATTATGGCATGGTGGCCCCTGCACACAGTATGATGCCCCATAGTGGCCCCTGAACACTGTATTATGCCCCATTGCGGACCACCTATGTACAATTATTATACTCTGTGGTCTTTTCAGACCCCAGAGTATAATAATCAGAGAACCAGGGGAGGATACAAACATACAAAAACATTGTAACTTAGCTCTCCCTGGCTCTAGCGCACTCCCCGCTGATGTTGGCCATCTTCAATGATGGAAAAGACGTCACTACTTCATGACGCCCATATGACGTCATGAAGTAGGCTCGAAAGTCTGCCGGAGCCAGGGGAGGTATTTAACAGTGTTTCCACATACTTGGCTTGAGAAAGTGCCTTTGCTGGCGTGAAACAGCTGTTGCCTATGCCATGCATGTTATTCCTCCCTCCTGGTTTGTTTTATTTTCGTTCTTCAATAAAGGACTAAGCTTTTAAGAAAAAAACTTCAGATGGGTGAGTGCCCCCATTCTTTTCCCTTTTTTCTATGAATACTTTACCTGTTTTCATCGGGATGTAGAGCACCACCCTGGAAGTTGTTTGCGACCACTTCCATATGCTTTGTATTGCCGCAGAGTGAGAACTAGTAATTGGAACTAAGCTATAGTGCCACTTTTTCTTTGGACTTTCTGTTTCCTATGTTCCCTAACTTCCCTTGGGCCTCCAATCATTATACTCATGATGATAGTGTTTGTGGGGATCATGGACCCAGGTCTTCACTCACCGATCCCGGGTCCTGCTCACAGCCACCTCCGCAGAAGAAGAAGCGCAGGTGGCCATGAGCAGGAGCCAGGATCGGTAAGTAAATAAGGCCTGTTACTTGCTGGAATTACCCCAGCAGGTGATGAACTATTAAAAAAATATATAAAAGTTGTGCAGCGGAAGTGGCTGCCGCCGGGCCTCCAATATCCTGGGCCCTGTGGTAGCTGTTACTGCTGGTACCCCGGTAGTTCACATCTGCGTTCAGATTTCCATTCAGGGAGTCCACTTGAAGACCCCCCCAAATGGAAACCTATATGCATTAAAAAGTGGTTACCTAAAGGAAAACCGTGAACCCCCATAGACTATAATGGGATCTGTGTGGTTTCCGTTCAGTTTCCGCACAAAACATGCAGAGAGGAAAATGCTGCTTGCAGCAGTTTTCTCTCCGCATATTTCATGTGGAAACCGAGAAGAAACCACACGGACCCCAGTATAGTCTATGGGGTCCATGGATTTCACAGTTAACCACTTTTTAAAGCGTATAGGTTTCCATTCAGGGGTCCCCAAGCAGACTCCCCAATGGAAGCCTGAACGCAGATGTGAACTGGGCCTAAAAAGTGAGACTTCATATACACACATTAGTTAACATTTGTAAAAAAACTGAACGCATTTCAAGTATCGCTAGGTTCACACTAGCGCCCGGAGTCCATTCTCAGCTTTCAGACCGGGTCCGGCTGTGAGCACCAGTGAGTGTTTTATGCTCTCCGCCGCGAAACCAGTTTTTTAAAATCGGACACAGAGTACCCAAATGAATGGGTTTGAAAGAGTCCTGCAGGTTTCAGTCTCCTGCACAGTTTTGTGCAGGAAATGGAAACCTGCATGAACGGAGTACGGGCGCAGATGTGAACGAGCCCTATGCAGTACATTTTATATTTCACTACAGACTTTTGCAAAAATACCAATAAAAAATGGTGCAGAATAAAACAATGCATTTGACAGTAACAACAAAGTGAAAGAAATGGTGTGTAATCTCATCCACACATTGCAGAAAAAAATACTTGCAGCCTTAGCCTTAAGGTTCAAGCAAGTTGCGAATGGTAAGGTGCGGAGACTGTAGAGCTCAAAGCTTCTTAGCACAAAGTCATACAGCCGATATATACTGTAATACAGGCTCTGCTGAAATATGTATGTACAGAGATATTCTCCCATAAAAGCAACATATATGTTTGGACATCAAATGAAATATGCCTGACAGTCTGTGCTGAATTTTACAATAAAACCATTGGACTGTCCCCATATGAAGTTGGAAATATACATTAGAGGTCTAAAGCCCTTTTACATAAGTTTACAAAATAATTATATCACTATTAAATAATAATTATAAAATATTTAATAATATAATAATTACATAAGTTTACAAACATGTAAATCACAGCCCTAGCCCAGGTCTAATGATCCAAACTCCATCATAGACCGTATACACTATCACAGACCATAGACACCATCATATACCATAGACACCATCATAGACCATAGACACCATCATAGACCATAGACACCATCATACACCATAGACACCATCATAGACCATAGACACCATCATAGACCGTAGACACCATCATACACCGTAGACACCATCATACACCGTAGACACTATCGTACACCATAGGACACCATCATAGACCGTAGACACCATCATAGACCGTAGACACCATCATAGACCGTAGACACCATCTATTATAATCTATTAAATACTTACTTCTGTTAGCTACATTTGGGATGTAATGCCATTCCACATTAAAAAAAAAATTCCACTCACAATTTTTTCACAATTGTAAAAATGCATAACAGAATATATGTTTTACCTGCCAATACATCACACAGCACCGATGTAAAGGATAATATATGTCTTTTTGCCGGTGTTCTTATACTTGGTTAATACTATGCGCATACGGTTTAATTTCAAAATACAGTTTTGAAAGATTGACAAAAACTGAATGCAACTTAATGCAAACCAGTGGGATAACTCTGCCCTGAAAAGCTTGCAAGTTTCAAGTGAAATTCTTATTTTAACAAACAATAACACAGCGACTCATTCTAAAAGTGTAACTCAAATATTACAATATGTTTCAAAGCATCGACACTTGAAATAAAATGCCGCACACTGTTCATAATTCAATGCTACAGGTGCTAATAAGCCATTCTGTATATGTTCTTTATATCAAATGACATCATATTTCCATCCTGCAGCATGCTGCTTAACAGAGGAACATTGAAAAATCTACTTTGTATTTTAATACAGAAATAGGAGAGCCATCAATGTATACACTGCTAATAATTCTATATGATAAACTCAACCTTGATGCTGTATTTCTGTATGTAGAGTAGGATATATGAAAAAAAAAAACTATAGGACAATAGCAGTCTCCATTGTGGTCCAATCTTAGACTCCACCTTGTCACAGACGAGCCTCCGGCAGAACCAGCGTTCATTGGCCGAATGCTGTACACTGTATAGCATTCGGCCAATCAACTCAGGTCAAAGCAGTCCAATGAGAAAAAGTGAGCTCCCGCATAACCGAAAGCTGCCAGCTCTCCCGACTAGCAAAGAAGAGCCTGCTGTAGAACCAGCGTTGATTTGCCATAGGTCCATAGGTCCCACTTTTTTCAAAGGCCTTTTTCTATGTTTTGTGGTATCATACAAAATATAGAAGAAAATCATTTTCAACTTATTTCTATCCAGGATAAGAGGTTATTGGTGGTTTGAGTGCCAAAACTCTACTAACAAAAGATATTACTTAGTTTGAAACTTTTTTTCACTGGCACTGAAAATTTTCCGTTGCTATCCTTCACGGTCAGTATGCAAAAACATATATACATAAGCATAAATATTGTTAGGAGTATTTAGGTTCATTGGTTTCTGTTTTTCTTACCTGGGGAGTTTTTGGCTGCGCGGTGTCTGGGGTGGCATCCTGGCGCTGCGGGGTTGTCCTGTCGTGGGTATTGGTGCACACCTTCTGACTTGCACGTGCGCACTGTTGGTAGGCAGCTTTATCTCCTGGTTGATTAGTCTGTCCTCCCATTTGCACCTGGGAGGAGTGGTCTCTACTCTGTATTTAAACCCATGCCTCCCATGGTTCTGTGCTGAGTGTCTCTTTTACAGAGCTAGGCCTTAGCAGGAGGAGTAGGTGGTGATCTGGGATAGAGGAAGTTCCGTGGTTGGTTTTTGGGAGGTTTGGGTGAACTAGTTGGAGTGTGAGTTTTCCCTTCTGTGTTCACCAATCCTTCCTCTGTGTGTATTGACTGTGTGAGTGAATTGCCTTATCCTTTGATTTCTACTCAGTTTCCCTGTGTTTGTTTCCTAGTGTAAGGTACCTTCCCATATTGGTTTGGGGGAATCCTTTCCCACATTTTTCCTGTGTGCTGCTTGTGTTGTTAGTCAGCGCACACCCTTGTCAGTCCCTGTCAGTAGCAGCTTCACTTGTTCGTTAGGGGTGACCCCCTTTAGTCTCCAGTCCCTAGCGATCTTATAGGGCATTCCTTCTCCCACTTCCCTCTAGGCCTACGGTGTCAGTGAGAGAGGAGTCATCGGGGTCAGGCTTAGCCTGAGTACAGCCGACCCACACCCGTGAGGCAGGGACCGGGATAGCTAGTGGGAGTAGTGCAGGGCGAGATTCCCTACTGCTATTCCTTAGCCCCGTTGCAGTTACCTGGACTGATATAACAGTACACTCAGCCGTAAAAAAAAAAAAAAAAAAAAAAGGTTTGTTTGCATTATGACGGACCTGAAACAGTTGTACCAGGCGGTGCAGCAGATTTCCACTGAGATGGAGGGGATCAAGCTACGAGTGGATGCCATCCAAGCTTCTGGCGTATCTCAGTTACAGCAGTTGGCTCAACACACAGCCTCTCAGGTGGAGGGCATACAGAGGCAGGTGAGTAGCGCCCCTGTGGGTCGGCCTCTGGAGCCAAAAGTCAGCTTACCTGAACCCATCCGAGGTAAGAGGTCAGTTTTTTTCCGATTTCAAAAGGACTGTCTTTTGTATATCCGGCTACGGACGTTTTCCTCCGGTTCTGAGATACAGAGAGTTGGGATTATTATTACTTTATTGAGAGATGATCCCCTCATCTGGGCACATTCGTTACCAGCCGACTCAGCTTGCTTACTAACTGTAGAGGTGTTTTTCTCCATAATGGGGTTACTGTATGACGACCCAGACAGGGTACGCACGGCTGAGTATAACCTACGACGTTTGGTGCAAGGGGATCACGCTATAGAGAAATATTGCACAGAGTTTCGTAGGTGGGCAGCAGAAGTACACTGGAATGACCCCGCTCTACTTAGTCAGTTTGAGACAGGGCTCTCGGACCAGGTTAAAGACCATCTAGTTTCTCACCCTGTTCCGGGAGATCTAGATGAGGCCATGCAGCTGGCAATTAGAGTTGGACGGCGCCTCCGGGAGCGTGGAGACAAGAGTCCTGGGGGGGCCAACCCTCCTCAATTCTCTGTTTTTAGAGAGGACCCGGGGGACCAACCCATGCAGATTGGGGCCACTGTGCGAAGTGCTAGACCCAAGAGTGAAGGGTCCCGCACAGTACGCTGTTTTGTGTGTGGAGGGATAGGACATGTAGCAAGGGTATGCCCCTCCAGAGAATGGTTCGCCAAGGAGAGTAATAACCCCAGGTCTATTGAGGGTAAAGGGAGAAAACCTACTAAAGAGGGAGGTGTGAATATTTCCTGTACTCAGACTGCCGGGTTGACCCTTGATGGATGGGTAAATGGGCAGAAGTACCGGATTTTGGTTGATTGTGGTTCGGCAGTCAACCTTATTGACTCAGAGTTTTGTGAGCAATTAAGGGTGAGTCCTTTGGCCTTGAAGTCTCACATACCGGTGTGGGCTATTGATAAGACCCCTCTACAGCAAGCTGTCATCTCCAAACAGGTGGAGGGTCTGGAGTTTATTGTGGGTCGCCACAGGGAAGAGATTGACTTGTTCTTGTTGTCTAAATTACCAGCACAAGTAGTGTTGGGGTGGCCCTGGCTGAAGCAGCATAACCCTATTATCAACTGGGAGACCGAGTCAGTAGTTTCTTGGGGGCAGGGGTGTAATGGTTGATGTCTGCCCATATCCGTTATGTCTTTGTCTATAGACAATTTGCCTCAAGAAATATGTGAGTTCAGGGAGGTCTTTGAGGAAAGGGCAGCCAAGACATTACCACCACATCGCACCTATGATTGCTCGATTAAATTTATACCAAATGCAGTGCTACCCAAGACGCGGTTGTACAATCTCACTATTCCGGAGAGGGAGGCGCTCAAGGAGTATATTGAGGGGAGTCTAGAGGTGGGGCATATTCGCCCATCTAAGTCCCCAGTAGCAGTGGGGTTTTTATTTGTAAAGAAGAAAGATGGAGGGTTGCGCCCTTGTTAGGATTTTAGGGAGATTAACAAAATCATGGTGCGGAATCCCTATCCCATCCCGTTGATCTCGGATCTATTCAGCCAGGTTACGGGAGCTCGCTGGTTTAGTAAAATAGATTTACGTGGGGCGTATAACTTGCTGAGAATCAAGAAGGGGGATGAGTGGAAAACAGCGTTTAACACACCCCTAGGACACTTTGAGAGTCTTGTGATGCCTTTCGGTCTAACCAATGCGCCCGCGTTTTTTCAGAATTTTATTAATGATGTACTAAGTGCCGTCATAGGGAGGGGGGTTGTGGTCTATCTGGACGATATACTCATTTACACCCCGGATTTGGAGACTCATTGGGAGAGAGTGAGAGAGGTTTTAGATCTCCTGAGGGTTAACCAATTAAGTGCTAAGCTGGAGAAATGTGTGTTCGCGGTCAATAAATTATGTTTCCTTGGCTATATCCTATCGGAAAAGGGATTCGAGATGGACCCTGAGAAGGTCAGGGCAGTCTTGGAGTGGCCGCGACCCGAGAACCTAAAGGCGGTCCAACGGTTCTTGGGATTCTCCAACTATTATCGCCAGTTTATTAAGGGATTTTCTGAGGTTGTGAAACCTATCTCAGACTTGACTAAGAAGGGGGCTGACTGTGCTAAGTGGTCGCCAGAGGCGCTAGCCGCGTTTGAAGAATTGAAGAAGCGATTCTCGTCCGCTCCCATTTTGAGACAGCCGGATGAGAGGTTGGCCTTCCGAGTGGAGGTGGATGCCTCCTCGGTGGGGGTGGGAGCAGTACTTTCTCAGGAGTTCGAGGAGGGTACGCATCCCTGTGCCTTCTTTTCTAAGAAATTCTCTGCCTCTGAACGGAATTATGACATCGGAGATAGGGAACTACTGGCAATAAAACTAGCGTTCGAACATTGGCGTCATTTCCTGGAGGGGGCCAGAAGGCCAGTCCAGGTATTTACTGATCACAAGAATTTGGTTTATCTTGGGTCGGCGAAGAGATTAAATGCACGGTAGGCCAGATGGACTCTATTTTTTGCGCGGTTCCACTTTACCGTGACTTATGTGCCGGGTTCGAAGAATGTTAAGGCTGATGCTTTATCCCGGTATATGTCGACCGAGGAGGAACGAGAGGCACCTGCCACTATTCTTGGGGATGGAGTGGTGGTAGTAGTATTGGGCGCAAAATTGGAGAAGGCCTTGATCGAAGTGCAACACGCTGCACCTTCCAAGATACCTAGAAACAAGCTGTTTGTCCCAACTACTCTCCGACAAAGTCTCCTGAGGGAGTGTCACGAGTCGGTTCTTGCTGGTCACCCGGGGGTTTCAGAGACCATGAGATTGGTGTCTAGGAATTTTTGGTGGCCAGGGTGGAGTAAGGATGTCTTGCAATTTGTTCAAAATTGTTCGGTCTGTGCAAGAGCCAAGGCGTCGCATACCCATCCCCACGGTCTTCTACATCCATTGGAACCTCCTAAGGCACCTTGGACTCATCTGTCTATGGATTTCATCACGGGCCTTCCGGTGTCGAAGGGTTTCACGGTCATTTGGGTAGTCGTTGACCGCTTCACGAAAATGTGCCATTTGATCCCGTTTTCCAGGCTGCCATGTGCCAAGACACTATCAGAGGCGTTTATAAAAGAAATTGTAAGGTTGCATGGTCTTCCTGAGGAGATCGTTTCGGACAGGGGTCCACAATTTGTGGCTAAATTCTGGCGGGCTTTTTGCAGCAGGTTGGGAGTTACACTGTCGTTTTCCTCCGGGTTTCACCCGGAGTCTAACGGACAAACAGAGAGGAAGAATCAGGATGTGGAACAGTTTTTGAGGTGTTTTGTTCGAGAGAACCAGAATAATTGGGCTGACTTTCTCCCCCTGGCAGAATTTTCCCTAAACAACCATGATTCCAACGCCACAGGTACCACACCTTTTTTTTGCTCCGGTGGTAAACATCCTGTTTTCAGAGTATTTTCTTCCATTTCTTCCCCAGTTCTGGAGGAGGAGCTATTTTCTAAAAAGCTGCAAGGGGTATGGTCCCGTATCCGAGAGAATCTGGTGCGGGCGTCGCACCAGGCTAAGGTCCAGGCGGATAGGAAGAGAGGAGAATTGCAGTTCTTCCCTGGTGAGATGGTTTGGTTGTCCACCAAGAATATCAGGTTGAAGGTTCCTAGCAAGAAGCTGGGTCCCAGGTTTGTGGGTCCTTTTAAGTTCATCAAGATGGTAAATGAAGTGGCGGCGCAGCTGCAACTACCTAAAAGGTGGAAGATAAACCGGGTGTTCCATGTCTCCTTGTTAAAGAAGGCCAAGAAGGGAACGTCTCCAGTTAAGGTTCCACCAGTTTCTGAGTCCGGGGAGTATGAGATATCCAGAGTTCTGGATAGCAAATATGTTCGGGGGAAGCTGGGGTATCTGGTGGCATGGAAGGGATACGGTCCTGAGGATAATTCTTGGATTCTGGAGTCGGATATGTCAGCCCCCAGACTCGTGGAGAAATTCCACAAGGAGTTCCCGAAGAAGGATGCTCCTAGAGAATCCGGAGTCTTCTCCTTGAGGGGAGGATCCTGTTAGGAGTATTTAGGTTCATTGCTTTCTGTTTTTCTTACCTGGGGAGTTTTTGGCTGTGCGGTGTCTGGGGTGGCATCCTGGCGCTGCGGGGTTGTCCTGTCGTGGGTATTGGTGCACACCTTCTGACTTGCACGCGCGCACTGTTGGTAGGCAGCTTTATTTCCTGGTTGATTAGTCTGTCCTCCCATTTGCACCTGGGAGGAGTGGTCTCTACTCTGTATTTAAACCCATGCCTCCCATGGTTCTGTGCTGAGTGTCTCTTTTACAGTGCTAGGCCTTAGCAGGAGGAGTAGGTGGTGATCTGGGATAGAGGAAGTTCCGTGGTTGGTTTTTGGGAGGTTTGGGTGAACTAGTTGGAGTGTGAGTTTTCCCTTCTGTGTTCACCAATCCTTCCTCTGTGTGTATTGACTGTGTGAGTGAATTGCCTTATCCTTTGATTTCTACTCAGTTTCCCTGTGTTTGTTTCCTAGTGTAAGGTACCTTCCCATATTGGTTTGGGGGAATCCTTTCCCACATTTTTCCTGTGTGCTGCTTGTGTTGTTAGTCAGCGCACACCCTTGTCAGTCCCTGTCAGTAGCAGCTTCACTTGTTCGTTAGGGGTGACCCCCTTTAGTCTCCAGTCCCTAGCGATCTTATAGGGCATTCCTTCTCCCACTTCCCTCTAGGCCTACGGTGTCAGTGAGAGAGGAGTCATCGGGGTCAGGCTTAGCCTGAGTACAGCCGACCCACACCCGTGAGGCAGGGACCGGGATAGCTAGTGGGAGTAGTGCAGGGCGAGATTCCCTACTGCTATTCCTTAGCCCCGTTGCAGTTACCTGGACTGATATAACAGTACACTCAGCCGTAAAAAAAAAAAAAAAAAAAAAAGGTTTGTTTGCATTATGACGGACCTGAAACAGTTGTACCAGGCGGTGCAGCAGATTTCCACTGAGATGGAGGGGATCAAGCTACGAGTGGATGCCATCCAAGCTTCTGGCGTATCTCAGTTACAGCAGTTGGCTCAACACACAGCCTCTCAGGTGGAGGGCATACAGAGGCAGGTGAGTAGCGCCCCTGTGGGTCGGCCTCTGGAGCCAAAAGTCAGCTTACCTGAACCCATCCGAGGTAAGAGGTCAGTTTTTTTCCGATTTCAAAAGGACTGTCTTTTGTATTTCCGGCTACGGACGTTTTCCTCCGGTTCTGAGATACAGAGAGTTGGGATTATTATTACTTTATTGAGAGATGATCCCCTCATCTGGGCACATTCGTTACCAGCCGACTCAGCTTGCTTACTAACTGTAGAGGCGTTTTTCTCCATAATGGGGTTACTGTATGACGACCCAGACAGGGTACGCACGGCTGAGTATAACCTACGACGTTTGGTGCAAGGGGATCACGCTATAGAGAAATATTGCACAGAGTTTCGTAGGTGGGCAGCAGAAGTACACTGGAATGACCCCGCTCTACTTAGTCAGTTTGAGACAGGGCTCTCGGACCAGGTTAAAGACCATCTAGTTTCTCACCCTGTTCCGGGAGATCTAGATGAAGCCATGCAGCTGGCAATTAGAGTTGGACGGCGCCTCCGGGAGCGTGGAGACAAGAGTCCTGGGGGGGCCAACCCTCCTCAATTCTCTGTTTTTAGAGAGGACCCGGGGGACCAACCCATGCAGATTGGGGCCACTGTGCGAAGTGCTAGACCCAAGAGTGAAGGGTCCCGCACAGTACGCTGTTTTGTGTGTGGAGGGATAGGACATGTAGCAAGGGTATGTCCCTCCAGAGAATGGTTCGCCAAGGAGAGTAATAACCCCAGGTCTATTGAGGGTAAAGGGAGAAAACCTACTAAAGAGGGAGGTGTGAATATTTCCTGTACTCAGACTGCCGGGTTGACCCTTGATGGATGGGTAAATGGGCAGAAGTACCGGATTTTGGTTGATTGTGGTTCGGCAGTCAACCTTATTGACTCAGAGTTTTGTGAGCAATTAAGGGTGAGTCCTTTGGCCTTGAAGTCTCACATACCGGTGTGGGCTATTGATAAGACCCCTCTACAGCAAGCTGTCATCTCCAAACAGGTGGAGGGTCTGGAGTTTATTGTGGGTCGCCACAGGGAAGAGATTGACTTGTTCTTGTTGTCTAAATTACCAGCACAAGTAGTGTTGGGGTGGCCCTGGCTGAAGCAGCATAACCCTATTATCAACTGGGAGACCGAGTCAGTAGTTTCTTGGGGGCAGGGGTGTAATGGTTGATGTCTGCCCATATCCGTTATGTCTTTGTCTATAGACAATTTGCCTCAAGAAATATGTGAGTTCAGGGAGGTCTTTGAGGAAAGGGCAGCCAAGACATTACCACCACATCGCACCTATGATTGCTCGATTAAATTTATACCAAATGCAGTGCTACCCAAGACGCGGTTGTACAATCTCACTATTCCGGAGAGGGAGGCGCTCAAGGAGTATATTGAGGGGAGTCTAGAGGTGGGGCATATTCGCCCATCTAAGTCCCCAGTAGCAGTGGGGTTTTTATTTGTAAAGAAGAAAGATGGAGGGTTGCGCCCTTGTTAGGATTTTAGGGAGATTAACAAAATCATGGTGCGGAATCCCTATCCCATCCCGTTGATCTCGGATCTATTCAGCCAGGTTACGGGAGCTCGCTGGTTTAGTAAAATAGATTTACGTGGGGCGTATAACTTGCTGAGAATCAAGAAGGGGGATGAGTGGAAAACAGCGTTTAACACACCCCTAGGACACTTTGAGAGTCTTGTGATGCCTTTCGGTCTAACCAATGCGCCCGCGTTTTTTCAGAATTTTATTAATGATGTACTAAGTGCCGTCATAGGGAGGGGGGTTGTGGTCTATCTGGACGATATACTCATTTACACCCCGGATTTGGAGACTCATTGGGAGAGAGTGAGAGAGGTTTTAGATCTCCTGAGGGTTAACCAATTAAGTGCTAAGCTGGAGAAATGTGTGTTCGCGGTCAATAAATTATGTTTCCTTGGCTATATCCTATCGGAAAAGGGATTCGAGATGGACCCTGAGAAGGTCAGGGCAGTCTTGGAGTGGCCGCGACCCGAGAACCTAAAGGCGGTCCAACGGTTCTTGGGATTCTCCAACTATTATCGCCAGTTTATTAAGGGATTTTCTGAGGTTGTGAAACCTATCTCAGACTTGACTAAGAAGGGGGCTGACTGTGCTAAGTGGTCGCCAGAGGCGCTAGCCGCGTTTGAAGAATTGAAGAAGCGATTCTCGTCCGCTCCCATTTTGAGACAGCCGGATGAGAGGTTGGCCTTCCGAGTGGAGGTGGATGCCTCCTCGGTGGGGGTGGGAGCAGTACTTTCTCAGGAGTTCGAGGAGGGTACGCATCCCTGTGCCTTCTTTTCTAAGAAATTCTCTGCCTCTGAACGGAATTATGACATCGGAGATAGGGAACTACTGGCAATAAAACTAGCGTTCGAACATTGGCGTCATTTCCTGGAGGGGGCCAGAAGGCCAGTCCAGGTATTTACTGATCACAAGAATTTGGTTTATCTTGGGTCGGCGAAGAGATTAAATGCACGGTAGGCCAGATGGACTCTATTTTTTGCGCGGTTCCACTTTACCGTGACTTATGTGCCGGGTTCGAAGAATGTTAAGGCTGATGCTTTATCCCGGTATATGTCGACCGAGGAGGAACGAGAGGCACCTGCCACTATTCTTGGGGATGGAGTGGTGGTAGCAGTATTGGGCGCAAAATTGGAGAAGGCCTTGATCGAAGTGCAACACGCTGCACCTTCCAAGATACCTAGAAACAAGCTGTTTGTCCCAACTACTCTCTGACAAAGTCTCCTGAGGGAGTGTCACGAGTCGGTTCTTGCTGGTCACCCGGGGGTTTCAGAGACCATGAGATTGGTGTCTAGGAATTTTTGGTGGCCAGGGTGGAGTAAGGATGTCTTGCAATTTGTTCAAAATTGTTCGGTCTGTGCAAGAGCCAAGGCGTCGCATACCCATCCCCACGGTCTTCTACATCCATTGGAACCTCCTAAGGCACCTTGGACTCATCTGTCTATGGATTTCATCACGGGCCTTCCGGTGTCGAAGGGTTTCACGGTCATTTGGGTAGTCGTTGACCGCTTCACGAAAATGTGCCATTTGATCCCGTTTTCCAGGCTGCCATGTGCCAAGACACTATCAGAGGCGTTTATAAAAGAAATTGTAAGGTTGCATGGTCTTCCTGAGGAGATCGTTTCGGACAGGGGTCCACAATTTGTGGCTAAATTCTGGCGGGCTTTTTGCAGCAGGTTGGGAGTTACACTGTCGTTTTCCTCCGGGTTTCACCCGGAGTCTAACGGACAAACAGAGAGGAAGAATCAGGATGTGGAACAGTTTTTGAGGTGTTTTGTTCGAGAGAACCAGAATAATTGGGCTGACTTTCTCCCCCTGGCAGAATTTTCCCTAAACAACCATGATTCCAACGCCACAGGTACCACACCTTTTTTTTGCTCCGGTGGTAGACATCCTGTTTTCAGAGTATTTTCTTCCATTTCTTCCCCAGTTCTGGAGGAGGAGCTATTTTCTAAAAAGCTGCAAGGGGTATGGTCCCGTATCCGAGAGAATCTGGTGCGGGCGTCGCACCAGGCTAAGGTCCAGGCGGATAGGAAGAGAGGAGAATTGCAGTTCTTCCCTGGTGAGATGGTTTGGTTGTCCACCAAGAATATCAGGTTGAAGGTTCCTAGCAAGAAGCTGGGTCCCAGGTTTGTGGGTCCTTTTAAGTTCATCAAGATGGTAAATGAAGTGGCGGCGCAGCTGCAACTACCTAAAAGGTGGAAGATAAACCGGGTGTTCCATGTCTCCTTGTTAAAGAAGGCCAAGAAGGGAACGTCTCCAGTTAAGGTTCCACCAGTTTCTGAGTCCGGGGAGTATGAGATATCCAGAGTTCTGGATAGCAAATATGTTCGGGGGAAGCTGGGGTATCTGGTGGCATGGAAGGGATACGGTCCTGAGAATAATTCTTGGATTCTGGAGTCGGATATGTCAGCCCCCAGACTCGTGGAGAAATTCCACAAGGAGTTCCCGAAGAAGGATGCTCCTAGAGAATCCGGAGTCTTCTCCTTGAGGGGAGGATCCTGTTAGGAGTATTTAGGTTCATTGCTTTCTGTTTTTCTTACCTGGGGAGTTTTTGGCTGTGCGGTGTCTGGGGTGGCATCCTGGCGCTGCGGGGTTGTCCTGTCGTGGGTATTGGTGCACACCTTCTGACTTGCACGCGCGCACTGTTGGTAGGCAGCTTTATTTCCTGGTTGATTAGTCTGTCCTCCCATTTGCACCTGGGAGGAGTGGTCTCTACTCTGTATTTAAACCCATGCCTCCCATGGTTCTGTGCTGAGTGTCTCTTTTACAGTGCTAGGCCTTAGCAGGAGGAGTAGGTGGTGATCTGGGATAGAGGAAGTTCCGTGGTTGGTTTTTGGGAGGTTTGGGTGAACTAGTTGGAGTGTGAGTTTTCCCTTCTGTGTTCACCAATCCTTCCTCTGTGTGTATTGACTGTGTGAGTGAATTGCCTTATCCTTTGATTTCTACTCAGTTTCCTTGTGTTTGTTTCCTAGTGTAAGGTACCTTCCCATATTGGTTTGGGGGAATCCTTTCCCACATTTTTCCTGTGTGCTGCTTGTGTTGTTAGTCAGCGCACACCCTTGTCAGTCCCTGTCAGTAGCAGCTTCACTTGTTCGTTAGGGGTGACCCCCTTTAGTCTCCAGTCCCTAGCGATCTTATAGGGCATTCCTTCTCCCACTTCCCTCTAGGCCTACGGTGTCAGTGAGAGAGGAGTCATCGGGGTCAGGCTTAGCCTGAGTACAGCCGACCCACACCCGTGAGGCAGGGACCGGGATAGCTAGTGGGAGTAGTGCAGGGCGAGATTCCCTACTGCTATTCCTTAGCCCCGTTGCAGTTACCTGGACTGATATAACAGTACACTCAGCCGTAAAAAAAAAAAAAAAAAAAAAAAAGGTTTGTTTGCATTATGACGGACCTGAAACAGTTGTACCAGGCAGTGCAGCAGATTTCCACTGAGATGGAGGGGATCAAGCTACGAGTGGATGCCATCCAAGCTTCTGGCGTATCTCAGTTACAGCAGTTGGCTCAACACACAGCCTCTCAGGTGGAGGGCATACAGAGGCAGGTGAGTAGCGCCCCTGTGGGTCGGCCTCTGGAGCCAAAAGTCAGCTTACCTGAACCCATCCGAGGTAAGAGGTCAGTTTTTTTCCGATTTCAAAAGGACTGTCTTTTGTATTTCCGGCTACGGACGTTTTCCTCCGGTTCTGAGATACAGAGAGTTGGGATTATTATTACTTTATTGAGAGATGATCCCCTCATCTGGGCACATTCGTTACCAGCCGACTCAGCTTGCTTACTAACTGTAGAGGCGTTTTTCTCCATAATGGGGTTACTGTATGACGACCCAGACAGGGTACGCACGGCTGAGTATAACCTACGACGTTTGGTGCAAGGGGATCACGCTATAGAGAAATATTGCACAGAGTTTCGTAGGTGGGCAGCAGAAGTACACTGGAATGACCCCGCTCTACTTAGTCAGTTTGAGACAGGGCTCTCGGACCAGGTTAAAGACCATCTAGTTTCTCACCCTGTTCCGGGAGATCTAGATGAGGCCATGCAGCTGGCAATTAGAGTTGGACGGCGCCTCCGGGAGCGTGGAGACAAGAGTCCTGGGGGGGCCAACCCTCCTCAATTCTCTGTTTTTAGAGAGGACCCGGGGGACCAACCCATGCAGATTGGGGCCACTGTGCGAAGTGCTAGACCCAAGAGTGAAGGGTCCCGCACAGTACGCTGTTTTGTGTGTGGAGGGATAGGACATGTAGCAAGGGTATGCCCCTCCAGAGAATGGTTCGCCAAGGAGAGTAATAACCCCAGGTCTATTGAGGGTAAAGGGAGAAAACCTACTAAAGAGGGAGGTGTGAATATTTCCTGTACTCAGACTGCCGGGTTGACCCTTGATGGATGGGTAAATGGGCAGAAGTACCGGATTTTGGTTGATTGTGGTTCGGCAGTCAACCTTATTGACTCAGAGTTTTGTGAGCAATTAAGGGTGAGTCCTTTGGCCTTGAAGTCTCACATACCGGTGTGGGCTATTGATAAGACCCCTCTACAGCAAGCTGTCATCTCCAAACAGGTGGAGGGTCTGGAGTTTATTGTGGGTCGCCACAGGGAAGAGATTGACTTGTTCTTGTTGTCTAAATTACCAGCACAAGTAGTGTTGGGGTGGCCCTGGCTGAAGCAGCATAACCCTATTATCAACTGGGAGACCGAGTCAGTAGTTTCTTGGGGGCAGGGGTGTAATGGTTGATGTCTGCCCATATCCGTTATGTCTTTGTCTATAGACAATTTGCCTCAAGAAATATGTGAGTTCAGGGAGGTCTTTGAGGAAAGGGCAGCCAAGACATTACCACCACATCGCACCTATGATTGCTCGATTAAATTTATACCAAATGCAGTGCTACCCAAGACGCGGTTGTACAATCTCACTATTCCGGAGAGGGAGGCGCTCAAGGAGTATATTGAGGGGAGTCTAGAGGTGGGGCATATTCGCCCATCTAAGTCCCCAGTAGCAGTGGGGTTTTTATTTGTAAAGAAGAAAGATGGAGGGTTGCGCCCTTGTTAGGATTTTAGGGAGATTAACAAAATCATGGTGCGGAATCCCTATCCCATCCCGTTGATCTCGGATCTATTCAGCCAGGTTACGGGAGCTCGCTGGTTTAGTAAAATAGATTTACGTGGGGCGTATAACTTGCTGAGAATCAAGAAGGGGGATGAGTGGAAAACAGCGTTTAACACACCCCTAGGACACTTTGAGAGTCTTGTGATGCCTTTCGGTCTAACCAATGCGCCCGCGTTTTTTCAGAATTTTATTAATGATGTACTAAGTGCCGTCATAGGGAGGGGGGTTGTGGTCTATCTGGACGATATACTCATTTACACCCCGGATTTGGAGACTCATTGGGAGAGAGTGAGAGAGGTTTTAGATCTCCTGAGGGTTAACCAATTAAGTGCTAAGCTGGAGAAATGTGTGTTCGCGGTCAATAAATTATGTTTCCTTGGCTATATCCTATCGGAAAAGGGATTCGAGATGGACCCTGAGAAGGTCAGGGCAGTCTTGGAGTGGCCGCGACCCGAGAACCTAAAGGCGGTCCAACGGTTCTTGGGATTCTCCAACTATTATCGCCAGTTTATTAAGGGATTTTCTGAGGTTGTGAAACCTATCTCAGACTTGACTAAGAAGGGGGCTGACTGTGCTAAGTGGTCGCCAGAGGCGCTAGCCGCGTTTGAAGAATTGAAGAAGCGATTCTCGTCCGCTCCCATTTTGAGACAGCCGGATGAGAGGTTGGCCTTCCGAGTGGAGGTGGATGCCTCCTCGGTGGGGGTGGGAGCAGTACTTTCTCAGGAGTTCGAGGAGGGTACGCATCCCTGTGCCTTCTTTTCTAAGAAATTCTCTGCCTCTGAACGGAATTATGACATCGGAGATAGGGAACTACTGGCAATAAAACTAGCGTTCGAACATTGGCGTCATTTCCTGGAGGGGGCCAGAAGGCCAGTCCAGGTATTTACTGATCACAAGAATTTGGTTTATCTTGGGTCGGCGAAGAGATTAAATGCACGGTAGGCCAGATGGACTCTATTTTTTGCGCGGTTCCACTTTACCGTGACTTATGTGCCGGGTTCGAAGAATGTTAAGGCTGATGCTTTATCCCGGTATATGTCGACCGAGGAGGAACGAGAGGCACCTGCCACTATTCTTGGGGATGGAGTGGTGGTAGCAGTATTGGGCGCAAAATTGGAGAAGGCCTTGATCGAAGTGCAACACGCTGCACCTTCCAAGATACCTAGAAACAAGCTGTTTGTCCCAACTACTCTCCGACAAAGTCTCCTGAGGGAGTGTCACGAGTCGGTTCTTGCTGGTCACCCGGGGGTTTCAGAGACCATGAGATTGGTGTCTAGGAATTTTTGGTGGCCAGGGTGGAGTAAGGATGTCTTGCAATTTGTTCAAAATTGTTCGGTCTGTGCAAGAGCCAAGGCGTCGCATACCCATCCCCACGGTCTTCTACATCCATTGGAACCTCCTAAGGCACCTTGGACTCATCTGTCTATGGATTTCATCACGGGCCTTCCAGTGTCGAAGGGTTTCACGGTCATTTGGGTAGTCGTTGACCGCTTCACGAAAATGTGCCATTTGATCCCGTTTTCCAGGCTGCCATGTGCCAAGACACTATCAGAGGCGTTTATAAAAGAAATTGTAAGGTTGCATGGTCTTCCTGAGGAGATCGTTTCGGACAGGGGTCCACAATTTGTGGCTAAATTCTGGCGGGCTTTTTGCAGCAGGTTGGGAGTTACACTGTCGTTTTCCTCCGGGTTTCACCCGGAGTCTAACGGACAAACAGAGAGGAAGAATCAGGATGTGGAACAGTTTTTGAGGTGTTTTGTTCGAGAGAACCAGAATAATTGGGCTGACTTTCTCCCCCTGGCAGAATTTTCCCTAAACAACCATGATTCCAACGCCACAGGTACCACACCTTTTTTTTGCTCCGGTGGTAGACATCCTGTTTTCAGAGTATTTTCTTCCATTTCTTCCCCAGTTCTGGAGGAGGAGCTATTTTCTAAAAAGCTGCAAGGGGTATGGTCCCGTATCCGAGAGAATCTGGTGCGGGCGTCGCACCAGGCTAAGGTCCAGGCGGATAGGAAGAGAGGAGAATTGCAGTTCTTCCCTGGTGAGATGGTTTGGTTGTCCACCAAGAATATCAGGTTGAAGGTTCCTAGCAAGAAGCTGGGTCCCAGGTTTGTGGGTCCTTTTAAGTTCATCAAGATGGTAAATGAAGTGGCGGCGCAGCTGCAACTACCTAAAAGGTGGAAGATAAACCGGGTGTTCCATGTCTCCTTGTTAAAGAAGGCCAAGAAGGGAACGTCTCCAGTTAAGGTTCCACCAGTTTCTGAGTCCGGGGAGTATGAGATATCCAGAGTTCTGGATAGCAAATATGTTCGGGGGAAGCTGGGGTATCTGGTGGCATGGAAGGGATACGGTCCTGAGGATAATTCTTGGATTCTGGAGTCGGATATGTCAGCCCCCAGACTCGTGGAGAAATTCCACAAGGAGTTCCCGAAGAAGGATGCTCCTAGAGAATCCGGAGTCTTCTCCTTGAGGGGAGGATCCTGTTAGGAGTATTTAGGTTCATTGCTTTCTGTTTTTCTTACCTGGGGAGTTTTTGGCTGTGCGGTGTCTGGGGTGGCATCCTGGCGCTGCGGGGTTGTCCTGTCGTGGGTATTGGTGCACACCTTCTGACTTGCACGCGCGCACTGTTGGTAGGCAGCTTTATTTCCTGGTTGATTAGTCTGTCCTCCCATTTGCACCTGGGAGGAGTGGTCTCTACTCTGTATTTAAACCCATGCCTCCCATGGTTCTGTGCTGAGTGTCTCTTTTACAGTGCTAGGCCTTAGCAGGAGGAGTAGGTGGTGATCTGGGATAGAGGAAGTTCCGTGGTTGGTTTTTGGGAGGTTTGGGTGAACTAGTTGGAGTGTGAGTTTTCCCTTCTGTGTTCACCAATCCTTCCTCTGTGTGTATTGACTGTGTGAGTGAATTGCCTTATCCTTTGATTTCTACTCAGTTTCCCTGTGTTTGTTTCCTAGTGTAAGGTACCTTCCCATATTGGTTTGGGGGAATCCTTTCCCACATTTTTCCTGTGTGCTGCTTGTGTTGTTAGTCAGCGCACACCCTTGTCAGTCCCTGTCAGTAGCAGCTTCACTTGTTCGTTAGGGGTGACCCCCTTTAGTCTCCAGTCCCTAGCGATCTTATAGAGCATTCCTTCTCCCACTTCCCTCTAGGCCTACGGTGTCAGTGAGAGAGGAGTCATCGGGGTCAGGCTTAGCCTGAGTACAGCCGACCCACACCCGTGAGGCAGGGACCGGGATAGCTAGTGGGAGTAGTGCAGGGCGAGATTCCCTACTGCTATTCCTTAGCCCCATTGCAGCTACCTGGACTGACATAACAAATATCTTGTGACTATCATAAAACCATGTTTACTTGTTTGTTTGTTTTTTATATCTGTCATCTCAAGCCAACTCAAAATATAAGATGAGATAAGGTAAAATAATCCTTTAATAGTCTCACCAAGGGGAAATTCAGTGTGTTACTCCAGCATAGATAATACATGTATATAATATATTACAAGTAAGAACACATACGAGCTCAGAATAGGAGGTAGAAAAAGATACTAGCAGTAATAGAACTAAGAAGAAAAGAAAGACTCAGGATCATTTAGTTCTCTGTGTGGAGTGATCTCCGCTTCGCCTGACTGCGGTTGTGTGGAAGGATCTTCGCTAAAGCTCCTTTTCACACTTAGGGTGAAGTAGTCGGTCACTGACAGTCCTGCCCAGTGCTTTCACTGTCTCATACATGGGATGGGAGTTCTTCTCCAGCATGCAGCTCAACACGGACAGTATGTTTAGTCAAATGGAAATGTAAGTAATGTCTTCACTCAATCTATCTATGCAAAGAAAGTCCAAAGCAACTCATGATACAAGCATGCATGCAGAGTGCAGATTCAATCGATAGGTAATCATCCATCCCTTGCAAGAAGAAGAAAATGGAAAAAATAAAAAGTGAACCTTTAATCCATAAGCAACGTTTCGGTTCAAATACTTGAGAAAGGTTAAGATTTGAGCCGATTGCTTATGGATTAAAGGTTCACTTTGGATTTTTTTGTTTTGCATATTGTAGTGCCGCCTTCTTTTCTATCTATCTATCTATCTATCTATCTATCTATCTATCTATCTATCTATCTATCTTGCAGTTGTGTTATACTTTAGTGTATAGAAGCAATGAACTGCTAGAGTAAATGGTCTGCAAAATTGCGACATTTTGAGACTGTAATACCATTCATCTGACCTATTTTTCTACTTTATTACTCCTGAAATTGAGGGTCCCATTATGTATACAGAGTGGTAATGAATTCCCAGCTTAATTTACTTGCATCAGATATATTTGTCTCCTATTGTGATGTCTCGGGTTGATTCTGTGTCTGTGCATTTTAAATATCTTTTAAATATTATAATTACTCAACTTCAAAACAACATCTCGGCTTTTCATTCTTCCGAAAACGGCTGGAAAAACTAAAAACGAATATAAAGGTCGCACTTTGTGAACTGTTAAATTTTATATGTGAACACGCATAGGCAGTGCCAAAATATTAGCTACATCTGAAAGGATTGTGCAATAAAGCCAAGAAGCTATTATTCAAATGTTATGTACCAACACTGCAGGGACATAGAGTGTCTCATCTGAGTTCGCCTGAAAATACTGTAGAATTGCAAAGTATTCATTTTAATCTGAAACAGCTTAGGCACCGCATGCTCCTTTCCAGTAGAAAGCATCTTCTATAAGCAACTCAGCCTTTAAATAACTCATTTACACCTCCTCTCTTATTCCGTTCTTTTGTTCGTCGCCTGTTATATACAGTAAAATGTATCAACGTGCTGTAACGTGATTAATTTAACGTGTTCTCCACCTGCAAAATGAGTGACACAGGCGTGCGTTGCGCGCGTCACTGCTTCCTTTTTTCATACTGGAAAAAATCTTTATTTCGGTAGGGAATTGATTCACCCAATTGTTTCGCCTTATAGTAGCAAAATTAATCTGCTCATTGAATGATTAATGACAGAGCAAAAGAATATACAGAAACGGATTACAGTTTGCGAGTTACTTTTCTACTGCTTTACCCAAATGAGCAAGACAGAAAATGGAAATTACTGCTCTATTGTGTTCATAACATGGTACTTCAGAGAGCTGAAAGGGATGTTTGCCACATGGTGCTATAGACAGATGACTTAAACTGATCCCCCACATACTTTAGTTTTTAGATTCCCATTTATTGCTCTAATAAACATGTTCCCAATCACGAAAACATATTGAAATACCTTAAAGGGATTCTATCATTAGAATCCCTTTTTTTTTTTTTTAAAAAAGACCATATTGGAATATCCTTTAGAAAGGCTATTCATCTCCTACCTTTGTTGTTCTGATCAGTGCCGCCGTTCCTGAGAAATTTCTTATTTCTTCCATATGTAAACGAGTCTCCCAGAAGACTCTCCAGCAAAGTTTCTGTCTTGTTCCACCAACACCTCTCTCCGCCGCATCATTACACGTGTCATCAGTTGGCAGAGCCGACTGCGCATGTCCATTTTTCTGCGGCCTCTTACACGAGCGTCCGTTAGACCACAGGAAAATGGCCAATCTGACATACTCAGTCGGTTCTGCCGGGTGATGACTCATGTGATGACGCAGCGGCGGAACAAGGCAGAGGCGTCACTGGAGAGTCAGCACAAACCTCTTGTGCTTTCTGAAGACTCATTTACATAAGCAAGAAATAATGCTTATACATTATTTTTTCCCCTGAAATAGGGCAATTGGCATGAGCCTCATGGGTTTTTTTGCCTTCCCCTGGATCAACACTGTAGGGATTGTAGGGTTATAGGTTGGACTTGATGGACTGATGTCTTTATCCAACCTCATCAACTATGTAACTATTAGAGATGAGCGAACAGTGTTCTATTGAACTCATGTTCGATCGGATATTAGGCTGTTCGGCATGTTCGAATCGAATCGAACACCGCGTGGTAAAGTGCGCCATTACTCGATTCCCCTCCCACCTTCCCTGGCGCCTTTTTTGCTCCAATAACAGCGCAGGGTAGGTGGGACAGGAACTACGACACCGGTGACGTTGAGAAAAGTAGGCAAAACCCATTGGCTGCCGAAAACATGTGACCTCTAATTTAAAAGAACAGCGCCGCCCAGGTTCGCGTCATTCTGAGCTTGCAATACAGTGTCAGTGTATTCCCGTATACCCGATATATACCCCCGATACCCGTTCCAACGGTGTGCCCCCCCACCTTCACCCCAGAAATACCCTGCAAGACCCCTAGCAATAGAATTGGGGCTATATACACCCACTATTTTTGCTACTGCCATATAGTGCCATTGTCTGACTGGGAATTCAAAGAATATATTGGGGTTACGTGCACCCACAATTTTTACTACTGGTATACAGTGCCAGTTTCTGACTGGGAATTCAAAGAATATATTGGGGTTATAAATACCCTCATTTCTTGCTACTGCCATATAGTGCCAGTTTCTGACTGGTAATTCAAAGAATATATTGGGGTTATAAATACCCTCATTTCTTGCTACTGGTATATAGTGCCATTGTCTGACTGGGAATTCAAAGAATATATTGGGGTTACGTGCACCCACAATTTTTACTACTGGTATACTGTGCCAGTTTCTGACTGGGAATTCAAAGAATATATTGGGGTTACAAATACCCTCATTTCTTGCTACTGCCATATAGTGCCAGTTTCTGACTGGTAATTCAAAGAATATATTGGGGTTACGTGCACCCACAATTTTTACTACTGGTATACAGTGCCATTGTCTGACTGGGAATTCAAAGAATATATTGGGGTTATAAATACCCTCATTTCTTGCTACTGCCATATAGTGCCAGTTTCTGACTGGGAATTCAAAGAATATATTGGGGTTACGTGCACCCACAATTTTTACTACTGGTATACAGTGCCATTGTCTGACTGGGAATTCAAAGAATATATTGGGGTTATAAATACCCTCATTTCTTGCTACTGGTATATAGTGCCATTGTCTGACTGGGAATTCAAAGAATATATTGGGGTTACGTGCACCCACAATTTTTACTACTGGTATACAGTGCCATTGTCTGACTGGGAATTCAAAGAATATATTGGGGTTATAAATACCCTCATTTCTTGCTACTGCCATATAGTGCCAGTTTCTGACTGGTAATTCAAAGAATATATTGGGGTTACGTGCACCCACAATTTTTACTACTGGTATACAGTGCCAGTTTCTGACTGGGAATTCAAAGAATATATTGGGGTTACAAATACCCTCATTTCTTGCTACTGCCATATAGTGCCAGTTTCTGACTGGTAATTCAAAGAATATATTGGGGTTACGTGCACCCACAATTTTTACTACTGGTATACAGTGCCATTGTCTGACTGGGAATTCAAAGAATATATTGGGGTTATAAATACCCTCATTTCTTGCTACTGCCATATAGTGCCAGTTTCTGACTGGGAATTCAAAGAATATATTGGGGTTACGTGCACCCACAATTTTTACTACTGGTATACAGTGCCATTGTCTGACTGGGAATTCAAAGAATATATTGGGGTTATAAATACCCTCATTTCTTGCTACTGGTATATAGTGCCATTGTCTGACTGGGAATTCAAAGAATATATTGGGGTTACGTGCACCCACAATTTTTACTACTGGTATACTGTGCCAGTTTCTGACTGGGAATTCAAAGAATATATTGGGGTTACAAATACCCTCATTTCTTGCTACTGCCATATAGTGCCAGTTTCTGACTGGTAATTCAAAGAATATATTGGGGTTACGTGCACCCACAATTTTTACTACTGGTATACAGTGCCATTGTCTGACTGGGAATTCAAAGAATATATTGGGGTTATAAATACCCTCATTTCTTGCTACTGCCATATAGTGCCAGTTTCTGACTGGGAATTCAAAGAATATATTGGGGTTACGTGCACCCACAATTTTTACTACTGGTATACAGTGCCATTGTCTGACTGGGAATTCAAAGAATATATTGGGGTTATAAATACCCTCATTTCTTGCTACTGGTATATAGTGCCATTGTCTGACTGGGAACTCAAAGAATATATTGGGGTTACGTGCACCCACAATTTTTACTACTGGTATACAGTGCCAGTTTCTGACTGGGAATTCAAAGAATATATTGGGGTTACAAATACCCTCATTTCTTGCTACTGCCATATAGTGCCAGTTTCTGACTGGTAATTCAAAGAATATATTGGGGTTACGTGCACCCACAATTTTTTCTACTGGTATACAGTGCCAGTTTCTGACTGGGAATTCAAAGAATATATTGGGGTTACAAATACCCTCATTTCTTGCTACTGCCATATAGTGCCAGTTTCTGACTGGTAATTCAAAGAATATATTGGGGTTACGTGCACCCACAATTTTTACTACTGGTATACAGTGCCAGTTTCTGACTGGGAATTCAAAGAATATATTGGGGTTACAAATACCCTCATTTCTTGCTACTGCCATATAGTACCAGTTTCTGACTGGTAATTCAAAGAATATATTGGGGTTACGTGCACCCACAATTTTTACTACTGGTATACAGTGCCATTGTCTGACTGGGAATTCAAAGAATATATTGGGGTTATAAATACCCTCATTTCTTGCTACTGCCATATAGTGCCAGTTTCTGACTGGGAATTCAAAGAATATATTGGGGTTACGTGCACCCACAATTTTTACTACTGGTATACAGTGCCATTGTCTGACTGGGAATTCAAAGAATATATTGGGGTTATAAATACCCTCATTTCTTGCTACTGGTATATAGTGCCATTGTCTGACTGGGAATTCAAAGAATATATTGGGGTTACGTGCACCCACAATTTTTACTACTGGTATACTGTGCCAGTTTCTGACTGGGAATTCAAAGAATATATTGGGGTTACAAATACCCTCATTTCTTGCTACTGCCATATAGTGCCAGTTTCTGACTGGTAATTCAAAGAATATATTGGGGTTACGTGCACCCACAATTTTTACTACTGGTATACAGTGCCATTGTCTGACTGGGAATTCAAAGAATATATTGGGGTTATAAATACCCTCATTTCTTGCTACTGCCATATAGTGCCAGTTTCTGACTGGGAATTCAAAGAATATATTGGGGTTACGTGCACCCACAATTTTTACTACTGGTATACAGTGCCATTGTCTGACTGGGAATTCAAAGAATATATTGGGGTTATAAATACCCTCATTTCTTGCTACTGGTATATAGTGCCATTGTCTGACTGGGAATTCAAAGAATATATTGGGGTTACGTGCACCCACAATTTTTACTACTGGTATACAGTGCCAGTTTCTGACTGGGAATTCAAAGAATATATTGGGGTTACAAATACCCTCATTTCTTGCTACTGCCATATAGTGCCAGTTTCTGACTGGTAATTCAAAGAATATATTGGGGTTACGTGCACCCACAATTTTTTCTACTGGTATACAGTGCCAGTTTCTGACTGGGAATTCAAAGAATATATTGGGGTTACAAATACCCTCATTTCTTGCTACTGCCATATAGTGCCAGTTTCTGACTGGTAATTCAAAGAATATATTGGGGTTACGTGCACCCACAATTTTTACTACTGGTATACAGTGCCATTGTCTGACTGGGAATTCAAAGAATATATTGGGGTTATAAATACCCTCATTTCTTGCTACTGCCATATAGTGCCAGTTTCTGACTGGGAATTCAAAGAATATATTGGGGTTACGTGCACCCACAATTTTTACTACTGGTATACTGTGCCATTGTCTGACTGGGAATTCAAAGAATATATTGGGGTTATAAATACCCTCATTTCTTGCTACTGGTATATAGTGCCATTGTCTGACTGGTTATTCAAAGAATATATTGGGGTTACGTGCACCCACAATTTTTACTACTGGTATACAGTGCCATTGTCTGACTGGGAATTCAAAGAATATATTGGGGTTATAAATACCCTCATTTCTTGCTACTGGTATATAGTGCCATTGTCTGACTGGGAATTCAAAGAATATATTGGGGTTACGTGCACCCACAATTTTTACTACTGGTATACTGTGCCAGTTTCTGACTGGGAATTCAAAGAATATATTGGGGTTACAAATACCCTCATTTCTTGCTACTGCCATATAGTGCCAGTTTCTGACTGGTAATTCAAAGAATATATTGGGGTTACGTGCACCCACAATTTTTACTACTGGTATACAGTGCCATTGTCTGACTGGGAATTCAAAGAATATATTGGGGTTATAAATACCCTCATTTCTTGCTACTGGTATATAGTGCCATTGTCTGACTGGGAAGTCAAAGAATATATTGGGGTTACGTGCACCCACAATTTTTACTACTGGTATACAGTGCCAGTTTCTGACTGGGAATTCAAAGAATATATTGGGGTTACAAATACCCTCATTTCTTGCTACTGCCATATAGTGCCAGTTTCTGACTGGTAATTCAAAGAATATATTGGGGTTACGTGCACCCACAATTTTTTCTACTGGTATACAGTGCCAGTTTCTGACTGGGAATTCAAAGAATATATTGGGGTTACAAATACCCTCATTTCTTGCTACTGCCATATAGTGCCAGTTTCTGACTGGTAATTCAAAGAATATATTGGGGTTACGTGCACCCACAATTTTTACTACTGGTATACAGTGCCATTGTCTGACTGGGAATTCAAAGAATATATTGGGGTTATAAATACCCTCATTTCTTGCTACTGCCATATAGTGCCAGTTTCTGACTGGGAATTCAAAGAATATATTGGGGTTACGTGCACCCACAATTTTTACTACTGGTATACAGTGCCATTGTCTGACTGGGAATTCAAAGAATATATTGGGGTTATAAATACCCTCATTTCTTGCTACTGGTATATAGTGCCATTGTCTGACTGGTTATTCAAAGAATATATTGGGGTTACGTGCACCCACAATTTTTACTACTGGTATACAGTGCCAGTTTCTGACTGGGAATTCAAAGAATATATTGGGGTTACAAATACCCTCATTTCTTGCTACTGCCATATAGTGCCAGTTTCTGACTGGTAATTCAAAGAATATATTGGGGTTACGTGCACCCACAATTTTTACTACTGGTATACAGTGCCAGTTTCTGACTGGGAATTCAAAGAATATATTGGGGTTACAAATACCCTCATTTCTTGCTACTGCCATATAGTGCCAGTTTCTGACTGGTAATTCAAAGAATATATTGGGGTTACGTGCACCCACAATTTTTACTACTGGTATACAGTGCCATTGTCTGACTGGGAATTCAAAAAATATATATTGGGGTTACGTGCACCCACAATTTTTACTACTGGTATACAGTGCCAGTTTCTGACTGGGAATTCAAAGAATATATTGGGGTTACAAATACCCTGATTTCTTGCTACTGCCATATAGTGCCATTGTCTGACTGGGAATTCAAAGAATATATTGGGGTTACGTGCACCCACAATTTTTACTACTGGTATACAGTGCCATTGTCTGACTGGGAATTCAAAGAATATATTGGAGTTATAAATACCCTCATTTCTTGCTACTGCCATATAGTGCCAGTTTCTGACTGGTAATTCAAAGAATATATTGGGGTTATAAATACCCTCATTTCTTGCTACTGGTATATAGTGCCATTGTCTGACTGGGAATTCAAAGAATATATTGGGGTTACGTGCACCCACAATTTTTACTACTGGTATACAGTGCCAGTTTCTGACTGGGAATTCAAAGAATATATTGGGGTTACAAATACCCTCATTTCTTGCTACTGCCATATAGTGCCAGTTTCTGACTGGGAATTCAAAGAATATATTGGGGTTACGTGCACCCACAATTTTTACTACTGGTATACAGTGCCATTGTCTGACTGGGAATTCAAAGAATATATTGGGGTTATAAATACCCTCATTTCTTGCTACTGCCATATAGTGCCAGTTTCTGACTGGGAATTCAAAGAATATATTGGGGTTACGTGCACCCACAATTTTTACTACTGGTATACAGTGCCATTGTCTGACTGGGAATTCAAAGAATATATTGGGGTTATAAATACCCTCATTTCTTGCTACTGGTATATAGTGCCATTGTCTGACTGGGAATTCAAAGAATATATTGGGGTTACGTGCACCCACAATTTTTACTACTGGTATACAGTGCCAGTTTCTGACTGGGAATTCAAAGAATATATTGGGGTTACAAATACCCTCATTTCTTGCTACTGCCATATAGTGCCAGTTTCTGACTGGTTATTCAAAGAATATATTGGGGTTACGTGCACCCACAATTTTTACTACTGGTATACAGTGCCAGTTTCTGACTGGGAATTCAAAGAATATATTGGGGTTACAAATACCCTCATTTCTTGCTACTGCCATATAGTGCCAGTTTCTGACTGGTAATTCAAAGAATATATTGGGGTTACGTGCACCCACAATTTTTACTACTGGTATACAGTGCCAGTTTCTGACTGGGAATTCAAAGAATATATTGGGGTTACAAATACCCTCATTTCTTGCTACTGCCATATAGTGCCAGTTTCTGACTGGTAATTCAAAGAATATATTGGGGTTACGTGCACCCACAATTTTTACTACTGGTATACAGTGCCAGTTTCTGACTGGGAATTCAAAGAATATATTGGGGTTACAAATACCCTCATTTCTTGCTACTGCCATATAGTGCCAGTTTCTGACTGGTAATTCAAAGAATATATTGGGGTTACGTGCACCCACAATTTTTACTACTGGTATACAGTGCCATTGTCTGACTGGGAATTCAAAGAATATATTGGGGTTATAAATACCCTCATTTCTTGCTACTGCCATATAGTGCCAGTTTCTGACTGGGAATTCAAAGAATATATTGGGGTTATAAATACCCTCATTTCTTGCTACTGGTATATAGTGCCATTGTCTGACTGGGAATTCAAAGAATATATTGGGGTTACGTGCACCCACAATTTTTACTACTGGTATACAGTGCCAGTTTCTGACTGGGAATTCAAAGAATATATTGGGGTTACAAATACCCTCATTTCTTGCTACTGCCATATAGTGCCATTGTCTGACTGGGAATTCAAAGAATATATTGGGGTTACGTGCACCCACAATTTTTACTACTGGTATACAGTGCCATTGTCTGACTGGGAATTCAAAGAATATATTGGGGTTATAAATACCCTCATTTCTTGCTACTGCCATATAGTGCCAGTTTCTGACTGGTAATTCAAAGAATATATTGGGGTTATAAATACCCTCATTTCTTGCTACTGGTATATAGTGCCATTGTCTGACTGGGAATTCAAAGAATATATTGGGGTTACGTGCACCCACAATTTTTACTACTGGTATACAGTGCCAGTTTCTGACTGGGAATTCAAAGAATATATTGGGGTTACAAATACCCTCATTTCTTGCTACTGCCATATAGTGCCAGTTTCTGACTGGGAATTCAAAGAATATATTGGGGTTACGTGCACCCACAATTTTTACTACTGGTATACAGTGCCATTGTCTGACTGGGAATTCAAAGAATATATTGGGGTTATAAATACCCTCATTTCTTGCTACTGCCATATAGTGCCAGTTTCTGACTGGGAATTCAAAGAATATATTGGGGTTACGTGCACCCACAATTTTTACTACTGGTATACAGTGCCATTGTCTGACTGGGAATTCAAAGAATATATTGGGGTTATAAATACCCTCATTTCTTGCTACTGGTATATAGTGCCATTGTCTGACTGGGAATTCAAAGAATATATTGGGGTTACGTGCACCCACAATTTTTACTACTGGTATACAGTGCCATTGTCTGACTGGGAATTCAAAGAATATATTGGGGTTATAAATACCCTCATTTCTTGCTACTGCCATATAGTGCCAGTTTCTGACTGGTAATTCAAAGAATATATTGGGGTTACGTGCACCCACAATTTTTACTACTGGTATACAGTGCCAGTTTCTGACTGGGAATTCAAAGAATATATTGGGGTTACAAATACCCTCATTTCTTGCTACTGCCATATAGTGCCAGTTTCTGACTGGTAATTCAAAGAATATATTGGGGTTACGTGCACCCACAATTTTTACTACTGGTATACAGTGCCATTGTCTGACTGGGAATTCAAAGAATATATTGGGGTTATAAATACCCTCATTTCTTGCTACTGCCATATAGTGCCAGTTTCTGACTGGGAATTCAAAGAATATATTGGGGTTACGTGCACCCACAATTTTTACTACTGGTATACAGTGCCATTGTCTGACTGGGAATTCAAAGAATATATTGGGGTTATAAATACCCTCATTTCTTGCTACTGGTATATAGTGCCATTGTCTGACTGGGAATTCAAAGAATATATTGGGGTTACGTGCACCCACAATTTTTACTACTGGTATACAGTGCCAGTTTCTGACTGGGAATTCAAAGAATATATTGGGGTTACAAATACCCTCATTTCTTGCTACTGCCATATAGTGCCAGTTTCTGACTGGTAATTCAAAGAATATATTGGGGTTACGTGCACCCACAATTTTTTCTACTGGTATACAGTGCCAGTTTCTGACTGGGAATTCAAAGAATATATTGGGGTTACAAATACCCTCATTTCTTGCTACTGCCATATAGTGCCAGTTTCTGACTGGTAATTCAAAGAATATATTGGGGTTACGTGCACCCACAATTTTTACTACTGGTATACAGTGCCATTGTCTGACTGGGAATTCAAAGAATATATTGGGGTTATAAATACCCTCATTTCTTGCTACTGCCATATAGTGCCAGTTTCTGACTGGGAATTCAAAGAATATATTGGGGTTACGTGCACCCACAATTTTTATTACTGGTATACAGTGCCATTGTCTGACTGGGAATTCAAAGAATATATTGGGGTTATAAATACCCTCATTTCTTGCTACTGGTATATAGTGCCATTGTCTGACTGGTTATTCAAAGAATATATTGGGGTTACGTGCACCCACAATTTTTACTACTGGTATACAGTGCCAGTTTCTGACTGGGAATTCAAAGAATATATTGGGGTTACAAATACCCTCATTTCTTGCTACTGCCATATAGTGCCAGTTTCTGACTTGGTAATTCAAAGAATATATTGGGGTTACGTGCACCCACAATTTTTACTACTGGTATACAGTGCCAGTTTCTGACTGGGAATTCAAAGAATATATTGGGGTTACAAATACCCTCATTTCTTGCTACTGCCATATAGTGCCAGTTTCTGACTGTAATTCAAAGAATATATTGGGGTTACGTGCACCCACAATTTTTACTACTGGTATACTGTGCCATTGTCTGACTGGGAATTCAAAGAATATATTGGGGTTATAAATACCCTCATTTCTTGCTACTGGTATATAGTGCCATTGTCTGACTGGGAATTCAAAGAATATATTGGGGTTACGTGCACCCCACAATTTTTACTACTGGTATACAGTGCCATTGTCTGACTGGGAATTCAAAGATATATTGGGGTTATAAATACCCTCATTTCTTGCTACTGCCATATAGTGCCAGTTTCTGACTGGGAATTCAAAGAATATATTGGGGTTACAAATACCCTCATTTCTTGCTACTGCCATATAGTGCCATTGTCTGACTGGGAATTCAAAGAATATATTGGGGTTACGTGCACCCACAATTTTATACTACTGGTATACAGTGCCATTGTCTGACTGGGAATTCAAAGAATATATTGGGGTTATAAATACCCTCATTTCTTGCTACTGCCATATAGTGCCAGTTTCTGACTGGTAATTCAAAGAATATATTGGGGTTATAAATACCCTCATTTCTTGCTACTGGTATATAGTGCCATTGTCTGACTGGGAATTCAAAGAATATATTGGGGTTACGTGCACCCACCAATTTTTACTACTGGTATACAGTGCCAGTTTCTGACTGGGAATTCAAAGAATATATTGGGGTTACAAATACCCTCATTTCTTGCTACTGCCATATAGTGCCAGTTTCTGACTGGGAATTCAAAGAATATATTGGGGTTACGTGCACCCACAATTTTTACTACTGGTATACAGTGCCATTGTCTGACTGGGAATTCAAAGAATATATTGGAGTTATAAATACCCTCATTTCTTGCTACTGCCATATAGTGCCAGTTTCTGACTGGGAATTCAAAGAATATATTGGGGTTACGTGCACCCACAATTTTTTACTAAGGTATACAGTGCCATTGTCTGACTGGGAATTCAAAGAATATATTGGGGTTATAAATACCCTCATTTCTTGCTACTGGTATATAGTGCCATTGTCTGACTGGTTATTCAAAGAATATATTGGGGTACGTGCACCCACAATTTTTACTACTGGTATACAGTGCCAGTTTCTGACTGGGAATTCAAAGAATATATTGGGGTTACAAATACCCTCATTTCTTGCTACTGCCATATAGTGCCAGTTTCTGACTGGTAATTCAAAGAATATATTGGGGTTACGTGCACCCACAATTTTTACTACTGGTATACTGTGCCAGTTTCTGACTGGGAATTCAAAGAATATATTGGGGTTACAAATACCCTCATTTCTTGCTACTGCCATATAGTGCCAGTTTCTGACTGGTAATTCAAAGAATATATTGGGGTTACGTGCACCCACAATTTTTACTACTGGTATACTGTGCCAGTTTCTGACTGGGAATTCAAAGAATATTTGGGGTTACAAATACCCTCATTTCTTGCTACTGCCATATAGTGCCAGTTTCTGACTGGTAATTCAAAGAATATATTGGGGTTACGTGCACCCACAATTTTTACTACTGGTATACAGTGCCATTGTCTGACTGGGAATTCAAAGAATATATTGGGGTTATAAATACCCTCATTTCTTGCTACTGCCATATAGTGCCAGTTTCCTGACTGGGAATTCAAAGAATATATTGGGGTTATAAATACCCTCATTTCTTGCTACTGGTATATAGTGCCATTGTCTGACTGGGAATTCAAAGAATATATTGGGGTTACGTGCACCCACAATTTTTTACTACTGGTATACAGTGCCAGTTTCTGACTGGGAATTCAAAGAATATATTGGGGTTACAAATACCCTCATTTCTTGCTACTGCCATATAGTGCCAGTTTCTGACTGGTAATTCAAAGAATATATTGGGGTTACGTGCACCCACAATTTTTACTACTGGTATACAGTGCCATTGTCTGACTGGGAATTCAAAGAATATATTGGGGTTATAAATACCCTCATTTCTTGCTACTGGTATATAGTGCCAT
Source organism: Leptodactylus fuscus (assembly GCF_031893055.1). Classification (NCBI taxonomy): domain Eukaryota; kingdom Metazoa; phylum Chordata; class Amphibia; order Anura; family Leptodactylidae; genus Leptodactylus; species Leptodactylus fuscus. The sequence goes on along the minus strand of NC_134267.1, from coordinate 61,455,174 downwards.
TGTCTGACTGGGAACTCAAAGAATATATTGGGGTTACGTGCACCCACAATTTTTACTACTGGTATACAGTGCCAGTTTCTGACTGGGAATTCAAAGAATATATTGGGGTTACAAATACCCTCATTTCTTGCTACTGCCATATAGTGCCAGTTTCTGACTGGTAATTCAAAGAATATATTGGGGTTACGTGCACCCACAATTTTTTCTACTGGTATACAGTGCCAGTTTCTGACTGGGAATTCAAAGAATATATTGGGGTTACAAATACCCTCATTTCTTGCTAACTGCCATATAGTGCCAGTTTCTGACTGGTAATTCAAAGAATATATTGGGGTTACGTGCACCCACAATTTTTACTACTGGTATACAGTGCCAGTTTCTGACTGGGAATTCAAAGAATATATTGGGGTTACAAATACCCTCATTTCTTGCTACTGCCATATAGTGCCAGTTTCTGACTGGTAATTCAAAGAATATATTGGGGTTACGTGCACCCACAATTTTTACTACTGGTATACAGTGCCATTGTCTGACTGGGAATTCAAAGAATATATTGGGGTTATAAATACCCTCATTTCTTGTCTACTGCCATATAGTGCCAGTTTCTGACTGGGAATTCAAAGAATATATTGGGGTTACGTGCACCCACAATTTTTACTACTGGTATACAGTGCCATTGTCTGACTGGGAATTCAAAGAATATATTGGGGTTATAAATACCCTCATTTCTTGCTACTGGTATATAGTGCCATTGTCTGACTGGGAATTCAAAGAATATATTGGGGTTACGTGCACCCACAATTTTTACTACTGGTATACTGTGCCAGTTTCTGACTGGGAATTCAAAGAATATATTGGGGTTACAAATACCCTCATTTCTTGCTACTGCCATATAGTGCCAGTTTCTGACTGGTAATTCAAAGAATATATTGGGGTTACGTGCACCCACAATTTTTAACTACTGGTATACAGTGCCATTGTCTGACTGGGAATTCAAAGAATATATTGGGGTTATAAATACCCTCATTTCTTGCTACTGCCATATAGTGCCAGTTTCTGACTGGGAATTCAAAGAATATATTGGGGTTACGTGCACCCACAATTTTTACTACTGGTATACAGTGCCATTGTCTGACTGGGAATTCAAAGAATATATTGGGGTTATAAATACCCTCATTTCTTGCTACTGGTATATAGTGCCATTGTCTGACTGGGAATTCAAAGAATATATTGGGGTTACGTGCACCCACAATTTTTACTACTGGTATACAGTGCCAGTTTCTGACTGGGAATTCAAAGAATATATTGGGGTTACAAATACCCTCATTTCTTGCTACTGCCATATAGTGCCAGTTTCTGACTGGTAATTCAAAGAATATATTGGGGTTACGTGCACCCACAATTTTTTCTACTGGTATACAGTGCCAGTTTCTGACTGGGAATTCAAAGAATATATTGGGGTTACAAATACCCTCATTTCTTGCTACTGCCATATAGTGCCAAGTTTCTGACTGGTAATTCAAAGAATATATTGGGGTTACGTGCACCCACAATTTTTACTACTGGTATACAGTGCCATTGTCTGACTGGGAATTTAAAGAATATATTGGGGTTATAAATACCCTCATTTCTTGCTACTGCCATATAGTGCCAGTTTCTGACTGGGAATTCAAAGAATATATTGGGGTTACGTGCACCCACAATTTTTACTACTGGTATACTGTGCCATTGTCTGACTGGGAATTCAAAGAATATATTGGGGTTATAAATACCCTCATTTCTTGCTACTGGTATATAGTGCCATTGTCTGACTGGTTATTCAAAGAATATATTGGGTTACGTGCACCCACAATTTTTTACTAACTGGTATACAGTGCCATTGTCTGACTGGGAATTCAAAGAATATATTGGGGTTATAAATACCCTCATTTCTTGCTACTGGTATATAGTGCCATTGTCTGACTGGGAATTCAAAGAATATATTGGGGTTACGTGCACCCACAATTTTTACTACTGGTATACTGTGCCAGTTTCTGACTGGGAATTCAAAGAATATATTGGGGTTACAAATACCCTCATTTCTTGCTACTGCCATATAGTGCCAGTTTCTGACTGGTAATTCAAAGAATATATTGGGGTTACGTGCACCCACAATTTTTACTACTGGTATACAGTGCCATTGTCTGACTGGGAATTCAAAGAATATATTGGGGTTATAAATACCCTCATTTCTTGCTACTGGTATATAGTGCCATTGTCTGACTGGGAATTCAAAGAATATATTGGGGTTACGTGCACCCACAATTTTTACTACTGGTATACAGTGCCAGTTTCTGACTGGGAATTCAAAGAATATATTGGGGTTACAAATACCCTCATTTCTTGCTACTGCCATATAGTGCCAGTTTCTGACTGGTAATTCAAAGAATATATTGGGGTTACGTGCAACCCACAATTTTTTTCTACTGTATACAGTGCCAGTTTCTGACTGGGAATTCAAAGAATATATTGGGGTTACAAATACCCTCATTTCTTGCTACTGCCATATAGTGCCAGTTTCTGACTGGTAATTCAAAGAATATATTGGGGTTACGTGCACCCACAATTTTTACTACTGGTATACAGTGCCATTGTCTGACTGGGAATTCAAAGAATATATTGGGGTTATAAATACCCCTCATTTCTTGCTACTGCCATATAGTGCCAGTTTCTGACTGGGAATTCAAAGAATATATTGGGGTTACGTGCACCCACAATTTTTACTACTGGTATATCAGTGCCATTGTCTGACTGGGAATTCAAAGAATATATTGGGGTTATAAATACCCTCATTTCTTGCTACTGGTATATAGTGCCATTGTCTGACTGGTTATTCAAAGATATATTGGGGTTACGTGCACCCACAATTTTTACTACTGGTATACAGTGCCAGTTTCTGACTGGGAATTCAAAGAATATATTGGGGTTACAAATACCCTCATTTCTTGCTACTGCCATATAGTGCCAGTTTCTGACTGGTAATTCAAAGAATATATTGGGGTTACGTGCACCCACAATTTTTACTACTGGTATACAGTGCCCAGTTTCTGACTGGGAATTCAAAGAATATATTGGGTTACAAATACCCTCATTTCTTGCTACTGCCATATAGTGCCAGTTTCTGACTGGTAATTCAAAGAATATATTGGGGTTACGTGCACCCACAATTTTTACTACTGGTATACAGTGCCATTGTCTGACTGGGAATTCAAAAAATATATATTGGGGTTACGTGCACCCACAATTTTTACTACTGGTATACAGTGCCAGTTTCTGACTGGGGAATTCAAAGAATATATTGGGGTTACAAATACCCTGATTTCTTGCTACTGCCATATAGTGCCATTGTCTGACTGGGAATTCAAAGAATATATTGGGGTTACGTGCACACCACAATTTTTACTACTGGTATACAGTGCCATTGTCTGACTGGGAATTCAAAGAATATATTGGGGTTATAAATACCCTCATTTCTTGCTACTGCCATATAGTGCCAGTTTCTGACTGGTAATTCAAAGAATATATTGGGGTTATAAATACCCTCATTTCTTGCTACTGGTATATAGTGCCATTGTCTGACTGGGAATTCAAAGAATATATTGGGGTTACGTGCACCCACAATTTTTACTACTGGTATACAGTGCCAGTTTCTGACTGGGAATTCAAAGAATATATTGGGGTTACAAATACCCTCATTTCTTGCTACTGCCATATAGTGCCAGTTTCTGACTGGGAATTCAAAGAATATATTGGGGTTACGTGCACCCACAATTTTTACTACTGGTATACAGTGCCATTGTCTGACTGGGAATTCAAAGAATATATTGGGGTTATAAATACCCTCATTTCTTGCTACTGCCATATAGTGCCAGTTTCTGACTGGGAATTCAAAGAATATATTGGGGTTACGTGCACCCACAATTTTTACTACTGGTATACAGTGCCATTGTCTGACTGGGAATTCAAAGAATATATTGGGGTTATAAATACCCTCATTTCTTGCTACTGGTATATAGTGCCATTGTCTGACTGGGAATTCAAAGAATATATTGGGGGTTACGTGCACCCACAATTTTTACTACTGGTATACAGTGCCAGTTCTGACTGGGAATTCAAAGAATATATTGGGGTTACAAATACCCTCATTTCTTGCTACTGCCATATAGTGCCAGTTTCTGACTGGTTATTCAAAGAATATATTGGGGTTACGTGCACCCACAATTTTTACTACTGGTATACAGTGCCAGTTTCTGACTGGGAATTCAAAGAATATATTGGGGTTACAAATACCCTCATTTCTTGCTACTGCCATATAGTGCCAGTTTCTGACTGGTAATTCAAAGAATATATTGGGGTTACGTGCACCCACAATTTTTACTACTGGTATACAGTGCCAGTTTCTGACTGGGAATTCAAAGAATATATTGGGGTTACAAATACCCTCATTTCTTGCTACTGCCATATAGTGCCAGTTTCTGACTGGTAATTCAAAGAATATATTGGGGTTACGTGCACCCACAATTTTTACTACTGGTATACAGTGCCAGTTTCTGACTGGGAATTCAAAGAATATATTGGGGTTACAAATACCCTCATTTCTTGCTACTGCCATATAGTGCCAGTTTCTGACTGGTAATTCAAAGAATATATTGGGGTTACGTGCACCCACAATTTTTACTACTGGTATAACAGTGCCATTGTCTGACTGGGAATTCAAAGAATATATTGGGGTTATAAATACCCTCATTTCTTGCTACTGCCATATAGTGCCAGTTTCTGACTGGGAATTCAAAAGAATATATTGGGGTTATAATACCCTCATTTCTTGCTACTGGTATATAGTGCCATTGTCTGACTGGGAATTCAAAGAATATATTGGGGTTACGTGCACCCACACAATTTTTACTACTGGTATACAGTGCCAGTTTCTGACTGGGAATTCAAAGAATATATTGGGGTTACAAATACCCTCATTTCTTGCTACTGCCATATAGTGCCATTGTCTGACTGGGAATTCAAAGAATATATTGGGGTTACGTGCACCCACAATTTTTACTACTGGTATACAGTGCCATTGTCTGACTGGGAATTCAAAGAATATATTGGGGTTATAAATACCCTCATTTCTTGCTACTGCCATATAGTGCCAGTTTCTGACTGGTAATTCAAAGAATATATTGGGGTTATAAATACCCTCATTTCTTGCTACTGGTATATAGTGCCATTGTCTGACTGGGAATTCAAAGAATATATTGGGGTTACGTGCACCCACAATTTTTACTACTGGTATACAGTGCCAGTTTCTGACTGGGAATTCAAAGATATATTGGGGTTACAAATACCCTCATTTCTTGCTACTGCCATATAGTGCCAGTTTCTGACTGGGAATTCAAAGAATATATTGGGGTTACGTGCACCCCACAATTTTTACTACTGGTATACAGTGCCATTGTCTGACTGGGAATTCAAAGAATATATTGGGGTTATAAATACCCTCATTTCTTGCTACTGCCATATAGTGCCAGTTTCTGACTGGGAATTCAAAGAATATATTGGGGTTACGTGCACCCACAATTTTTACTACTGGTATACAGTGCCATTGTCTGACTGGGAATTCAAAGAATATATTGGGGTTATAAATACCCTCATTTCTTGCTACTGGTATATAGTGCCATTGTCTGACTGGGAATTCAAAGAATATATTGGGGGTTACGTGCACCCACAATTTTTACTACTGGTATACAGTGCCATTGTCTGACTGGGAATTCAAAGAATATATTGGGGTTATAAATACCCTCATTTCTTGCTACTGCCATATAGTGCCAGTTTCTGACTGGTAATTCAAAGAATATATTGGGGTTACGTGCACCCACAATTTTTACTACTGGTATACAGTGCCAGTTTCTGACTGGGAATTCAAAGAATATATTGGGGTTACAAATACCCTCATTTCTTGCTACTGCCATATAGTGCCAGTTTCTGACTGGTAATTCAAAGAATATATTGGGGTTACGTGCACCCACAATTTTTACTACTGGTATACAGTGCCATTGTCTGACTGGGAATTCAAAGAATATATTGGGGTTATAAATACCCTCATTTCTTGCTACTGCCATATAGTGCCAGTTTCTGACTGGGAATTCAAAGAATATATTGGGTTTACGTGCACCCACAATTTTACTACTGGTATACAGTGCCATTGTCTGACTGGGAATTCAAAGAATATATTGGGGTTATAAATACCCTCATTTCTTGCTACTGGTATATAGTGCCATTGTCTGACTGGGAATTCAAAGAATATATTGGGGTTACGTGCACCCACAATTTTTACTACTGGTATACAGTGCCAGTTTCTGACTGGGAATTCAAAGAATATATTGGGGTTACAAATACCCTCATTTCTTGCTACTGCCATATAGTGCCAGTTTCTGACTGGTAATTCAAAGAATATATTGGGGTTACGTGCACCCACAATTTTTTCTACTGGTATACAGTGCCAGTTTCTGACTGGGAATTCAAAGAATATATTGGGGTTACAAATACCCTCATTTCTTGCTACTGCCATATAGTGCCAGTTTCTGACTGGTAATTCAAAGAATATATTGGGGTTACGTGCACCCACAATTTTTACTACTGGTATACAGTGCCATTGTCTGACTGGGAATTCAAAGAATATATTGGGGTTATAAATACCCTCATTTCTTGCTACTGCCATATAGTGCCAGTTTCTGACTGGGAATTCAAAGAATATATTGGGGTTACGTGCACCCACAATTTTTATTACTGGTATACAGTGCCATTGTCTGACTGGGAATTCAAAGAATATATTGGGGTTATAAATACCCTCATTTCTTGCTACTGGTATATAGTGCCATTGTCTGACTGGTTATTCAAAGAATATATTGGGGTTACGTGCACCCACAATTTTTACTACTGGTATACAGTGCCAGTTTCTGACTGGGAATTCAAAGAATATATTGGGGTTACAAATACCCTCATTTCTTGCTACTGCCATATAGTGCCAGTTTCTGACTGGTAATTCAAAGAAATATATTGGGGTTACGTGCACCCACAATTTTTACTACTGGTATACAGTGCCAGTTTCTGACTGGGAATTCAAAGAATATATTGGGGTTACAAATACCCTCATTTCTTGCTACTGCCATATAGTGCCAGTTTCTGACTGGTAATTCAAAGAATATATTGGGGTTACGTGCACCCACAATTTTTACTACTGGTATACAGTGCCATTGTCTGACTGGGAATTCAAGAGAATATATTGGGGTTATAAATACCCTCATTTCTTGCTACTGCCATATAGTGCCAGTTTCTGACTGGGAATTCAAAGAATATATTGGGGTTACAAATACCCTCATTTCTTGCTACTGCCATATAGTGCCATTGTCTGACTGGGAATTCAAAGAATATATTGGGGTTACGTGCACCCACAATTTTTACTACTGGTATACAGTGCCATTGTCTGACTGGGAATTCAAAGAATATATTGGGGTTATAAATACCCTCATTTCTTGCTACTGCCATATAGTGCCAGTTTCTGACTGGTAATTCAAAGAATATATTGGGGTTATAAATACCCTCATTTCTTGCTACTGGTATATAGTGCCATTGTCTGACTGGGAATTCAAAGAATATATTGGGGTTACGTGCACACCACAATTTTTACTACTGGTATACAGTGCCAGTTTCTGACTGGGAATTCAAAGAATATATTGGGGTTACGTGCACCCACAATTTTTACTACTGGTATACAGTGCCATTGTCTGACTGGGAATTCAAAGAATATATTGGGGTTATAAATACCCTCATTTCTTGCTACTGCCATATAGTGCCAGTTTCTGACTGGTAATTCAAAGAATATATTGGGGTTATAAATACCCTCATTTCTTGCTACTGGTATATAGTGCCATTGTCTGACTGGGAATTCAAAGAATATATTGGGGTTACGTGCACCCACAATTTTTACTACTGGTATACAGTGCCAGTTTCTGACTGGGAATTCAAAGAATATATTGGGGTTACAAATACCCTCATTTCTTGCTACTGCCATATAGTGCCAGTTTCTGACTGGGAATTCAAAGAATATATTGGGGTTACGTGCACCCACAATTTTTACTACTGGTATACAGTGCCATTGTCTGACTGGGAATTCAAAGAATATATTGGAGTTATAAATACCCTCATTTCTTGCTACTGCCATATAGTGCCAGTTTCTGACTGGGAATTCAAAGAATATTATTGGGGTTACGTGCACCCACAATTTTTACTACTGGTATACAGTGCCATTGTCTGACTGGGAATTCAAAGAATATATTGGGGTTATAAATACCCTCATTTCTTGCTACTGGTATATAGTGCCATTGTCTGACTGGTTATTCAAAGAATATATTGGGGTTACGTGCACCCACAATTTTTACTACTGGTATACAGTGCCAGTTTCTGACTGGGAATTCAAAGAATATATTGGGGTTACAAATACCCTCATTTCTTGCTACTGCCATATAGTGCCAGTTTCTGACTGGTAATTCAAAGAATATATTGGGGTTACGTGCACCCACAATTTTTACTACTGGTATACTGTGCCAGTTTCTGACTGGGAATTCAAAGAATATATTGGGGTTACAAATACCCTCATTTCTTGCTACTGCCATATAGTGCCAGTTTCTGACTGGTAATTCAAAGAATATATTGGGGGTTACGTGCACCCACAATTTTTTACTACTGGTATACTGTGCCAGTTTCTGACTGGAATTCAAAGAATATATTGGGGTTACAAATACCCTCATTTCTTGCTACTGCCATATAGTGCCAGTTTCTGACTGGTAATTCAAAGAATATATTGGGGTTACGTGCACCCACAATTTTTACTACTGGTATACAGTGCCATTGTCTGACTGGGAATTCAAAGAATATATTGGGGTTATAAATACCCTCATTTCTTGCTACTGCCATATAGTGCCAGTTTCTGACTGGGAATTCAAAGAATATATTGGGGTTATAAATACCCTCATTTCTTGCTACTGGTATATAGTGCCATTGTCTGACTGGGAATTCAAAGAATATATTGGGGTTACGTGCACCCACAATTTTTACTACTGGTATACAGTGCCAGTTTCTGACTGGGAATTCAAAGAATATATTGGGGTTACAAATACCCTCATTTCTTGCTACTGCCATATAGTGCCAGTTTCTGACTGGTAATTCAAAGAATATATTGGGGTTACGTGCACCCACAATTTTTACTACTGGTATACAGTGCCATTGTCTGACTGGGAATTCAAAGAATATATTGGGGTTATAAATACCCTCATTTCTTGCTACTGCCATATAGTGCCATTTTCTGACTGGTAATTCAAAGAATATATTGGGGTTATAAATACCCCTCATTTCTTGCTACTGGTATATAGTGCCCATTGTCTGACTGGGAATTCAAAGAATATATTGGGGTTACGTGCACCCACAATTTTTGCTACTGGTATATAGTGCCAATTTCTAACTGGGAATTCAAAATGCGCAAGGCTTCCGGAAAGGGACGTGGACGAGGCCGTGGGCGAGGTCGGGGGAATGGTTCTGGGGAGCAAGGTAGCAGTGAAGCCACAGGGCGTCCCGTGCCTACTCCTGTGGGGCAGCAAGCATTGCGCCACTCCACAGTGCCAGGGTTGCTTGCCACATTAACTAAACTGCAGGGTACAAACCTTAGTAGGCCCGAGAACCAGGAACAGGTCTTGCAATGGCTGTCAGAGAACGCTTACAGCACATTGTCCAGCAGCCAGTCAGACTCTGCCTCCTCTCCTCCTATTACCCAACAGTCTTGTCCTCCTTCCGTCCAAAATTCCCAAGCTTCACAGAACAATAACCCCAACTGTCCCTACTCCCCAGAGCTGTTCTCCGCTCCTTTCATTGTCCCTCAACCTGCCTCTCCACGTCACGATTCCACGAACCTAACAGAGGAGCATCTGTGTCCAGATGCTCAAACACTAGAGTCTCCTCCATCTCCGTTCGATTTGGTGGTGGATGACCAGCAACCCACCCTCATCGACGATGATGTGACGCAGTTGCCGTCAGGGCATCCAGTTGACCGGCGCATTGTGCGGGAGGAGGAGATGAGACAGGAGTTGGAAGAGGAAGTGGTGGATGATGAGGACACTGACCCGACCTGGACAGGGGGGATGTCAAGCGGGGAAAGTAGTGTGGATGTTGAGGCAAGTGCAGCACCAAAAAGGGTAGCTAGAGGCAGAGGCAGAGGTCAGCAGCTTAGGCGAAGCCAGGCCACACCCGGAATCTCCCAAGATGTTCCAGTTCGTACCCAGCCCCGAAAAACTCCCACCTCGAGGGCACGTTTCTCGAAGGTGTGGAGTTTTTTCAAGGAATGCGCCGAGGACAGCTATAGTGTTGTCTGCACAATTTGCCTCTCGAAATTGATTAGGGGCTCTGAGAAGAGCAACCTGTCCACCACTTCAATGCGCCGTCATTTGGAATCCAAGCACTGGATTCAGTGGCAGGCAGCAACGGCAGGACAAAGGCCACCTGCCGTTCACGCCACTGCCACTGCCTCTGCCACTGCCTCTGCCTCTGCCACTGCCACTGCTGACTGTGCTGGTGATGCACTCCAGAGGACGAGCCAGGACACCACTTCATCTGCCTCCGCCACTTTGTTGACTTCTCCCTTATCCTCCCCTGTTCCTGTCTTATCTCCTTCTCCTGCACCATCAAAGGCACCATCAGGCGCTTCTTTACAACAACCCACCATCTCTCAGACATTGGAGCGGCGGCAGAAATACACTGCTAACCACCCACACGCGCAAGCCTTGAACGCCAACATCACTAAACTGCTGGCCCAGGAGATGTTGGCGTTCCGGCTTGTTGAAACTCCCGCCTTCCTGGACCTGATGGCAACTGCGGCACCTCGCTATGCCGTCCCTAGCCGTCACTACTTCTCCCGGTGTGCCGTCCCCGCCTTGCACCAGCACGTGTCACTCAACATCAGGCGGGCCCTTAGTTCCGCGCTTTGCACAAAGGTCCACTTGACCACCGACGCGTGGACAAGTGCATGCGGACAGGGACGCTACATTTCACTGACGGCACACTGGGTGAATGCAGCACTGGCGTTGGTAGACGTCAGCAGGCTGTGCTGAAGCTGATCAGCTTGGGGGACAGACAGCACACTGCCTCCGAGGTGAGGGATGCCCTCCCCGATGAGACGGCAATATGGTTTGAGCCGCTGCACCTGGGCCCAGGCATGGTCGTTTGTGATAACGGCCGGAACCTGGTAGCAGCTCTGGAGCTTGCCGGACTCCAACATGTTCCATGCCTGGCCCACGTCTTCAACCTAGTGGTGCAACGTTTCCTAAAGAGCTACCCCAATGTTCCAGAGCTACTGGTGAAAGTGCGGCGCATGTGCGCCCACTTTCGCAAGTCGACAGTAGCCGCTGCTAGCTTAAAATCTCTCCAGCAACGCCTGCATGTGCCACAACACCGGCTTTTGTACGACGTCCCCACACGCTGGAACTCAACGTTTCAGATGTTGAATAGAGTGGTTGAGCAGCAGAGACCTTTGATGGAATACCAGCTACAAAACCCTAGGGTGCCACAAAGTCAGCTGCCTCAGTTTCACATCCATGAGTGGCCATGGATGAGAGACCTTTGTGACATCCTACGGGTCTTTGAGGAGTCCACAAGGAGGGTGAGCTCTGAGGATGCGATGGTGAGCCTTACAATCCCGCTCTTGTGTGTTCTGAGAGAATCCCTGATTGACATCAGGGATAACTCAGATCACACAGAGGAGTTAGGGATAGCATCCGATCCGTCACAGCTGGAGAGTAGGTCCACACATCTGTCCGCTTCACTGCGTTTAATGGAGGAGGAGGAAGAAGAGTTGTCCGATGATGTGATGGTGATACAGGAGGCTTCCGGGCAACTTCGAATCGTCCCATTGTTGCAGCGCGGATGGGTAGACATGGAGGATGAGGAGGAAATGGAGATTGAACTTTCCGGTGGGGCCAGAGGAGTCATGCCAACTAACACTGTGGCAGACATGGCTGAGTTCATGTTGGGGTGCTTTACAACCGACAAGCGTATTGTCAAAATCATGGAGGACAACCAGTACTGGATCTTTGCTATCCTTGACCCCCGGTATAAAAACAACATCTCGTCTTTTATTCCGGTAGAGGGGAGGGCCAATCGCATCAATGCTTGCCACAGGCAATTGGTGCAGAATATGATGGAGATGTTTCCAGCATGTGACGTTGGCGGCAGGGAGGACAGTTCCTCCAGTAGGCGACCAAGTTCTCACCGGTCCACACAAACGAGGGGCACACTGTCTAAGGTCTGGGACACCTTGATGGCACCCCCTCGCCAAAGTGCCGCCACAGAGGGTCCTAGTGTCACCAGGCGTGAGAAGTATAGGCGCATGTTGCGGGAATACCTTTCCGACCACAGCCCTGTCCTCTCCGACCCCTCTGCGCCCTACACGTATTGGGTGTCGAAGTTGGACCTGTGGCTTGAACTTGCCCTATATGCCTTGGAGGTGCTGTCCTGTCCTGCCGCCAGCATCCTATCTGAGAGGGTGTTCAGTGCAGCCGGTGGCATCATCACTGACAAGCGCACCCGTCTGTCAGCTGAGAGTGCCGACCGGCTCACTTTGATAAAAATGAACCACCACTGGATAGAGCCTTCATTTTTGTGCCCACCTGTGTAAAGCACCCCAACATGAAACTCCATGTCTGTACTCAACCTCTCCAATTCCTCCGCATCCTCATACTCATCCACCATAAGCGTTGCACAATTCTGCTAATACTAGGCTCCCTCCAACATGATTTCCCCCAACTCTGCTGGTTAGAGGCTCCCTCCACCCTGATTTCCACCAACTCTGCTGGTTAGAGGCTCCCTCCACCCTGCTTTCCCACAACTCTGCTGGTTAGAGGCTCCCTCCACCATGAATTTGCCCAAACTGGGCTGGTTAGAGGCTCCCTCCACCATGAATTGGTCCAAACTGGGGTTTTTAGAGGCTCCCTCCACCATGAATTTGCCAAAACTGGGCTGTTTAGAGGCTCCCTCCACCATGAATTGGTCCAAATTGGGGTTTTTAGAGGCTCCCTCCACCATGAATTTGCCCAAACTGGGCTGGTTAGAGGCTCCCTCCACCATGAATTGGTCCAAACTGGGCTGGTTAGAGGCTCCCTCCACCATGAATTGGTCCAAATTGGGGTTTTTAGAGGCTCCCTCCACCATGAATTGGTCCAAACTGGGCTGTTTAGAGGCTCCCTCCACCATGAATTGGTCCAAACTGGGGTTTTTAGAGGCTCCCTCCACCATGAATTGGTCCAAACTGGGCTGGTTAGAGGCTCCCTCCACCATGAATTGGTCCAAACTGGGTTTTTTAGAGGCTCCCTCCACCATGAATTGGTCCAAACTGGGTTTTTTAGAGGCTCCCTCCACCATGAATTGGTCCAAACTGGGGTTTTTAGAGGCTCCCTCCACCATGAATTGGTCCAAACTGGGGTTTTTAGAGGCTCCCTCCACCATGAATTGGTCCAAACTGGGGTTTTTAGAGGCTCCCTCCACCATGAATTTGCCCAAACTGGGCTGTTTAGAGGCTCCCTCCACCATGAATTGGTCCAAACTGGGTTTTTTAGAGGCTCCCTCCACCATGAATTGGTCCAAACTGGGGTTTTTAGAGGCTCCCTCCACCATGAATTGGTCCAAACTGGGGTTTTTAGAGGCTCCCTCCACCATGAATTTGCCCAAACTGGGCTGTTTAGAGGCTCCCTCCACCATGAATTGGCCCAAATTGGGGTTTTTAGAGGCTCCCTCCACCATGAATTGGTCCAAACTGGGGTTTTTAGAGGCTCCCTCCACCATGAATTTGCCCAAACTGGGCTGTTTAGAGGCTCCCTCCAGCATGAATTGGTCCAAACTGGGGTTTTTAGAGGCTCCCTCCACCATGAATTGGTCCAAACTGGGGTTTTTAGAGGCTCCCTCCACCATGAATTGGTCCAAACTGGGGTTTTTAGAGGCTCCCTCCACCATGAATTGGTCCAAACTGGGCTGGTTAGAGGCTCCCTCCACCATGAATTTGCCCAAACTGGGCTGTTTAGAGGCTCCCTCCACCATGAATTGGTCCAAACTGGGCTGGTTAGAGGCTCCCTCCACCATGAATTGGTCCAAACTGGGTTTTTTAGAGGCTCCCTCCAACATGAATTGGTCCAAACTGGGGTTTTTAGAGGCTCCCTCCACCATGAATTGGTCCAAACTGGGGTTTTTAGAGGCTCCCTCCACCATGAATTGGTCCAAACTGGGGTTTTTAGAGGCTCCCTCCACCATGAATTTGCCCAAACTGGGCTGTTTAGAGGCTCCCTCCACCATGAATTGGTCCAAACTGGGTTTTTTAGAGGCTCCCTCCACCATGAATTGGTCCAAACTGGGGTTTTTAGAGGCTCCCTCCACCACGAATTTGCCAAAACTGGGCTGTTTAGAGGCTCCCTCCACCATGAATTGGTCCAAACTGGGCTGGTTAGAGGCTCCCTCCACCATGAATTGGTCCAAACTGGGGTTTTTAGAGGCTCCCTCCACCATGAATTGGTCCAAACTGGGCTGTTTAGAGGCTCCCTCCACCATGAATTGGTCCAAACTGGGGTTTTTAGAGGCTCCCTCCACCATGAATTGGTCCAAACTGGGCTGGTTAGAGGCTCCCTCCACCATGAATTGGTCCAAACTGGGTTTTTTAGAGGCTCCCTCCACCATGAATTGGTCCAAACTGGGGTTTTTAGAGGCTCCCTCCACCATGAATTGGTCCAAACTGGGGTTTTTAGAGGCTCCCTCCACCATGAATTGGTCGAAATTGGGGTTTTTAGAGGCTCCCTCCACCATGAATTTGCCCAAACTGGGCTGGTTAGAGGCTCCCTCCACCATGAATTGGTCCAAACTGGGCTGGTTAGAGGCTCCCTCCACCATGAATTGGTCCAAATTGGGGTTTTTAGAGGCTCCCTCCACCATGAATTGGTCCAAACTGGGCTGTTTAGAGGCTCCCTCCACCATGAATTGGTCCAAACTGGGGTTTTTAGAGGCTCCCTCCACCATGAATTGGTCCAAACTGGGCTGGTTAGAGGCTCCCTCCACCATGAATTGGTCCAAACTGGGGTTTTTAGAGGCTCCCTTTACCATGAATTGGTCCAAACTGGGGTTTTTAGAGGCTCCCTCCACCATGAATTGGTCCAAACTGGGTTTTTTAGAGGCTCCCTCCACCATGAATTGGTCCAAACTGGGGTTTTTAGAGGCTCCCTCCACCATGAATTGGTCCAAACTGGGGTTTTTAGAGGCTCCCTCCACCATGAATTTGCCCAAACTGGGCTGTTTAGAGGCTCCCTCCACCATGAATTGGTCCAAATTGGGGTTTTTAGAGGCTCCCTCCACCATGAATTGGTCCAAACTGGGGTTTTTAGAGGCTCCCTCCACCATGAATTTGCCCAAACTGGGCTGTTTAGAGGCTCCCTCCAGCATGAATTGGTCCAAACTGGGGTTTTTAGAGGCTCCCTCCACCATGAATTGGTCCAAACTGGGGTTTTTAGAGGCTCCCTCCACCATGAATTGGTCCAAACTGGGGTTTTTAGAGGCTCCCTCCACCATGAATTTGCCCAAACTGGGCTGTTTAGAGGCTCCCTCCACCATGAATTGGTCCAAACTGGGTTTTTTAGAGGCTCCCTCCACCATGAATTGGTCCAAACTGGGGTTTTTAGAGGCTCCCTCCACCATGAATTGGTCCAAACTGGGGTTTTTAGAGGCTCCCTCCACCATGAATTTTCCCAAACTGGGCTGTTTAGAGGCTCCCTCCACCATGAATTGGTCCAAATTGGGGTTTTTAGAGGCTCCCTCCACCATGAATTTGCCCAAACTGGGCTGGTTAGAGGCTCCCTCCACCATGAATTGGTCCAAACTGGGCTGGTTAGAGGCTCCCTCCACCATGAATTGGTCCAAATTGGGGTTTTTAGAGGCTCCCTCCACCATGAATTGGTCCAAACTGGGCTGTTTAGAGGCTCCCTCCACCATGAATTGGTCCAAACTGGGGTTTTTAGAGGCTCCCTCCATCATGAATTGGTCCAAACTGGGCTGGTTAGAGGCTCCCTCCACCATGAATTGGTCCAAACTGGGTTTTTTAGAGGCTCCCTCCACCATGAATTGGTCCAAACTGGGGTTTTTAGAGGCTCCCTCCACCACGAATTTGCCAAAACTGGGCTGTTTAGAGGCTCCCTCCACCATGAATTGGTCCAAACTGGGCTGGTTAGAGGCTCCCTCCACCATGAATTGGTCCAAACTGGGGTTTTTAGAGGCTCCCTCCACCATGAATTGGTCCAAACTGGGCTGTTTAGAGGCTCCCTCCACCATGAATTGGTCCAAACTGGGGTTTTTAGAGGCTCCCTCCACCATGAATTGGTCCAAACTGGGCTGGTTAGAGGCTCCCTCCACCATGAATTGGTCCAAACTGGGTTTTTTAGAGGCTCCCTCCACCATGAATTGGTCCAAACTGGGGTTTTTAGAGGCTCCCTCCACCATGAATTGGTCCAAACTGGGGTTTTTAGAGGCTCCCTCCACCATGAATTGGTCGAAATTGGGGTTTTTAGAGGCTCCCTCCACCATGAATTTGCCCAAACTGGGCTGGTTAGAGGCTCCCTCCACCATGAATTGGTCCAAACTGGGCTGGTTAGAGGCTCCCTCCACCATGAATTGGTCCAAATTGGGGTTTTTAGAGGCTCCCTCCACCATGAATTGGTCCAAACTGGGCTGTTTAGAGGCTCCCTCCACCATTAATTGGTCCAAACTGGGGTTTTTAGAGGCTCCCTCCACCATGAATTGGTCCAAACTGGGCTGGTTAGAGGCTCCCTCCACCATGAATTGGTCCAAACTGGGGTTTTTAGAGGCTCCCTTTACCATGAATTGGTCCAAACTGGGGTTTTTAGAGGCTCCCTCCACCATGAATTGGTCCAAACTGGGTTTTTTAGAGGCTCCCTCCACCATGAATTGGTCCAAACTGGGGTTTTTAGAGGCTCCCTCCACCATGAATTGGTCCAAACTGGGGTTTTTAGAGGCTCCCTCCACCATGAATTTGCCCAAACTGGGCTGTTTAGAGGCTCCCTCCACCATGAATTGGTCCAAATTGGGGTTTTTAGAGGCTCCCTCCACCATGAATTGGTCCAAACTGGGGTTTTTAGAGGCTCCCTCCACCATGAATTTGCCCAAACTGGGCTGTTTAGAGGCTCCCTCCAGCATGAATTGGTCCAAACTGGGGTTTTTAGAGGCTCCCTCCACCATGAATTGGTCCAAACTGGGGTTTTTAGAGGCTCCCTCCACCATGAATTGGTCCAAACTGGGGTTTTTAGAGGCTCCCTCCACCATGAATTTGCCCAAACTGGGCTGTTTAGAGGCTCCCTCCACCATGAATTGGTCCAAACTGGGTTTTTTAGAGGCTCCCTCCACCATGAATTGGTCCAAACTGGGGTTTTTAGAGGCTCCCTCCACCATGAATTGGTCCAAACTGGGGTTTTTAGAGGCTCCCTCCACCATGAATTGGTCGAAATTGGGGTTTTTAGAGGCTCCCTCCACCATGAATTTGCCCAAACTGGGCTGGTTAGAGGCTCCCTCCACCATGAATTGGTCCAAACTGGGCTGGTTAGAGGCTCCCTCCACCATGAATTGGTCCAAATTGGGGTTTTTAGAGGCTCCCTCCACCATGAATTGGTCCAAACTGGGCTGTTTAGAGGCTCCCTCCACCATGAATTGGTCCAAACTGGGGTTTTTAGAGGCTCCCTCCACCATGAATTGGTCCAAACTGGGCTGGTTAGAGGCTCCCTCCACCATGAATTGGTCCAAACTGGGGTTTTTAGAGGCTCCCTTTACCATGAATTGGTCCAAACTGGGGTTTTTAGAGGCTCCCTCCACCATGAATTGGTCCAAACTGGGTTTTTTAGAGGCTCCCTCCACCATGAATTGGTCCAAACTGGGGTTTTTAGAGGCTCCCTCCACCATGAATTGGTCCAAACTGGGGTTTTTAGAGGCTCCCTCCACCATGAATTTGCCCAAACTGGGCTGTTTAGAGGCTCCCTCCACCATGAATTGGTCCAAATTGGGGTTTTTAGAGGCTCCCTCCACCATGAATTGGTCCAAACTGGGGTTTTTAGAGGCTCCCTCCACCATGAATTTGCCCAAACTGGGCTGTTTAGAGGCTCCCTCCAGCATGAATTGGTCCAAACTGGGGTTTTTAGAGGCTCCCTCCACCATGAATTGGTCCAAACTGGGGTTTTTAGAGGCTCCCTCCACCATGAATTGGTCCAAACTGGGGTTTTTAGAGGCTCCCTCCACCATGAATTTGCCCAAACTGGGCTGTTTAGAGGCTCCCTCCACCATGAATTGGTCCAAACTGGGTTTTTTAGAGGCTCCCTCCACCATGAATTGGTCCAAACTGGGGTTTTTAGAGGCTCCCTCCACCATGAATTGGTCCAAACTGGGGTTTTTAGAGGCTCCCTCCACCATGAATTGGTCCAAACTGGGGTTTTTAGAGGCTCCCTCCACCATGAATTTGCCCAAACTGGGCTGTTTAGAGGCTCCCTCCACCATGAATTGGTCCAAACTGGGTTTTTTAGAGGCTCCCTCCACCATGAATTGGTCCAAACTGGGGTTTTTAGAGGCTCCCTCCACCACGAATTTGCCAAAACTGGGCTGTTTAGAGGCTCCCTCCACCATGAATTGGTCCAAACTGGGCTGGTTAGAGGCTCCCTCCACCATGAATTGGTCCAAACTGGGGTTTTTAGAGGCTCCCTCCACCATGAATTGGTCCAAACTGGGCTGTTTAGAGGCTCCCTCCACCATGAATTGGTCCAAACTGGGGTTTTTAGAGGCTCCCTCCACCATGAATTGGTCCAAACTGGGCTGGTTAGAGGCTCCCTCCACCATGAATTGGTCCAAACTGGGTTTTTTAGAGGCTCCCTCCACCATGAATTGGTCCAAACTGGGGTTTTTAGAGGCTCCCTCCACCATGAATTGGTCCAAACTGGGGTTTTTAGAGGCTCCCTCCACCATGAATTGGTCGAAATTGGGGTTTTTAGAGGCTCCCTCCACCATGAATTTGCCCAAACTGGGCTGGTTAGAGGCTCCCTCCACCATGAATTGGTCCAAACTGGGCTGGTTAGAGGCTCCCTCCACCATGAATTGGTCCAAATTGGGGTTTTTAGAGGCTCCCTCCACCATGAATTGGTCCAAACTGGGCTGTTTAGAGGCTCCCTCCACCATGAATTGGTCCAAACTGGGGTTTTTAGAGGCTCCCTCCACCATGAATTGGTCCAAACTGGGCTGGTTAGAGGCTCCCTCCACCATGAATTGGTCCAAACTGGGGTTTTTAGAGGCTCCCTTTACCATGAATTGGTCCAAACTGGGGTTTTTAGAGGCTCCCTCCACCATGAATTGGTCCAAACTGGGTTTTTTAGAGGCTCCCTCCACCATGAATTGGTCCAAACTGGGGTTTTTAGAGGCTCCCTCCACCATGAATTGGTCCAAACTGGGGTTTTTAGAGGCTCCCTCCACCATGAATTTGCCCAAACTGGGCTGTTTAGAGGCTCCCTCCACCATGAATTGGTCCAAATTGGGGTTTTTAGAGGCTCCCTCCACCATGAATTGGTCCAAACTGGGGTTTTTAGAGGCTCCCTCCACCATGAATTTGCCCAAACTGGGCTGTTTAGAGGCTCCCTCCAGCATGAATTGGTCCAAACTGGGGTTTTTAGAGGCTCCCTCCACCATGAATTGGTCCAAACTGGGGTTTTTAGAGGCTCCCTCCACCATGAATTGGTCCAAACTGGGGTTTTTAGAGGCTCCCTCCACCATGAATTTGCCCAAACTGGGCTGTTTAGAGGCTCCCTCCACCATGAATTGGTCCAAACTGGGTTTTTTAGAGGCTCCCTCCACCATGAATTGGTCCAAACTGGGGTTTTTAGAGGCTCCCTCCACCATGAATTGGTCCAAACTGGGGTTTTTAGAGGCTCCCTCCACCATGAATTTTCCCAAACTGGGCTGTTTAGAGGCTCCCTCCACCATGAATTGGTCCAAATTGGGGTTTTTAGAGGCTCCCTCCACCATGAATTTGCCCAAACTGGGCTGGTTAGAGGCTCCCTCCACCATGAATTGGTCCAAACTGGGCTGGTTAGAGGCTCCCTCCACCATGAATTGGTCCAAATTGGGGTTTTTAGAGGCTCCCTCCACCATGAATTGGTCCAAACTGGGCTGTTTAGAGGCTCCCTCCACCATGAATTGGTCCAAACTGGGGTTTTTAGAGGCTCCCTCCATCATGAATTGGTCCAAACTGGGCTGGTTAGAGGCTCCCTCCACCATGAATTGGTCCAAACTGGGTTTTTTAGAGGCTCCCTCCACCATGAATTGGTCCAAACTGGGGTTTTTAGAGGCTCCCTCCACCACGAATTTGCCAAAACTGGGCTGTTTAGAGGCTCCCTCCACCATGAATTGGTCCAAACTGGGCTGGTTAGAGGCTCCCTCCACCATGAATTGGTCCAAACTGGGGTTTTTAGAGGCTCCCTCCACCATGAATTGGTCCAAACTGGGCTGTTTAGAGGCTCCCTCCACCATGAATTGGTCCAAACTGGGGTTTTTAGAGGCTCCCTCCACCATGAATTGGTCCAAACTGGGCTGGTTAGAGGCTCCCTCCACCATGAATTGGTCCAAACTGGGTTTTTTAGAGGCTCCCTCCACCATGAATTGGTCCAAACTGGGGTTTTTAGAGGCTCCCTCCACCATGAATTGGTCCAAACTGGGGTTTTTAGAGGCTCCCTCCACCATGAATTGGTCGAAATTGGGGTTTTTAGAGGCTCCCTCCACCATGAATTTGCCCAAACTGGGCTGGTTAGAGGCTCCCTCCACCATGAATTGGTCCAAACTGGGCTGGTTAGAGGCTCCCTCCACCATGAATTGGTCCAAATTGGGGTTTTTAGAGGCTCCCTCCACCATGAATTGGTCCAAACTGGGCTGTTTAGAGGCTCCCTCCACCATTAATTGGTCCAAACTGGGGTTTTTAGAGGCTCCCTCCACCATGAATTGGTCCAAACTGGGCTGGTTAGAGGCTCCCTCCACCATGAATTGGTCCAAACTGGGGTTTTTAGAGGCTCCCTTTACCATGAATTGGTCCAAACTGGGGTTTTTAGAGGCTCCCTCCACCATGAATTGGTCCAAACTGGGTTTTTTAGAGGCTCCCTCCACCATGAATTGGTCCAAACTGGGGTTTTTAGAGGCTCCCTCCACCATGAATTGGTCCAAACTGGGGTTTTTAGAGGCTCCCTCCACCATGAATTTGCCCAAACTGGGCTGTTTAGAGGCTCCCTCCACCATGAATTGGTCCAAATTGGGGTTTTTAGAGGCTCCCTCCACCATGAATTGGTCCAAACTGGGGTTTTTAGAGGCTCCCTCCACCATGAATTTGCCCAAACTGGGCTGTTTAGAGGCTCCCTCCAGCATGAATTGGTCCAAACTGGGGTTTTTAGAGGCTCCCTCCACCATGAATTGGTCCAAACTGGGGTTTTTAGAGGCTCCCTCCACCATGAATTGGTCCAAACTGGGGTTTTTAGAGGCTCCCTCCACCATGAATTTGCCCAAACTGGGCTGTTTAGAGGCTCCCTCCACCATGAATTGGTCCAAACTGGGTTTTTTAGAGGCTCCCTCCACCATGAATTGGTCCAAACTGGGGTTTTTAGAGGCTCCCTCCACCATGAATTGGTCCAAACTGGGGTTTTTAGAGGCTCCCTCCACCATGAATTGGTCGAAATTGGGGTTTTTAGAGGCTCCCTCCACCATGAATTTGCCCAAACTGGGCTGGTTAGAGGCTCCCTCCACCATGAATTGGTCCAAACTGGGCTGGTTAGAGGCTCCCTCCACCATGAATTGGTCCAAATTGGGGTTTTTAGAGGCTCCCTCCACCATGAATTGGTCCAAACTGGGCTGTTTAGAGGCTCCCTCCACCATGAATTGGTCCAAACTGGGGTTTTTAGAGGCTCCCTCCACCATGAATTGGTCCAAACTGGGCTGGTTAGAGGCTCCCTCCACCATGAATTGGTCCAAACTGGGGTTTTTAGAGGCTCCCTTTACCATGAATTGGTCCAAACTGGGGTTTTTAGAGGCTCCCTCCACCATGAATTGGTCCAAACTGGGTTTTTTAGAGGCTCCCTCCACCATGAATTGGTCCAAACTGGGGTTTTTAGAGGCTCCCTCCACCATGAATTGGTCCAAACTGGGGTTTTTAGAGGCTCCCTCCACCATGAATTTGCCCAAACTGGGCTGTTTAGAGGCTCCCTCCACCATGAATTGGTCCAAATTGGGGTTTTTAGAGGCTCCCTCCACCATGAATTGGTCCAAACTGGGGTTTTTAGAGGCTCCCTCCACCATGAATTTGCCCAAACTGGGCTGTTTAGAGGCTCCCTCCAGCATGAATTGGTCCAAACTGGGGTTTTTAGAGGCTCCCTCCACCATGAATTGGTCCAAACTGGGGTTTTTAGAGGCTCCCTCCACCATGAATTGGTCCAAACTGGGGTTTTTAGAGGCTCCCTCCACCATGAATTTGCCCAAACTGGGCTGTTTAGAGGCTCCCTCCACCATGAATTGGTCCAAACTGGGTTTTTTAGAGGCTCCCTCCACCATGAATTGGTCCAAACTGGGGTTTTTAGAGGCTCCCTCCACCATGAATTGGTCCAAACTGGGGTTTTTAGAGGCTCCCTCCACCATGAATTTTCCCAAACTGGGCTGTTTAGAGGCTCCCTCCACCATGAATTGGTCCAAATTGGGGTTTTTAGAGGCTCCCTCCACCATGAATTTGCCCAAACTGGGCTGGTTAGAGGCTCCCTCCACCATGAATTGGTCCAAACTGGGCTGGTTAGAGGCTCCCTCCACCATGAATTGGTCCAAATTGGGGTTTTTAGAGGCTCCCTCCACCATGAATTGGTCCAAACTGGGCTGTTTAGAGGCTCCCTCCACCATGAATTGGTCCAAACTGGGGTTTTTAGAGGCTCCCTCCATCATGAATTGGTCCAAACTGGGCTGGTTAGAGGCTCCCTCCACCATGAATTGGTCCAAACTGGGTTTTTTAGAGGCTCCCTCCACCATGAATTGGTCCAAACTGGGGTTTTTAGAGGCTCCCTCCACCACGAATTTGCCAAAACTGGGCTGTTTAGAGGCTCCCTCCACCATGAATTGGTCCAAACTGGGCTGGTTAGAGGCTCCCTCCACCATGAATTGGTCCAAACTGGGGTTTTTAGAGGCTCCCTCCACCATGAATTGGTCCAAACTGGGCTGTTTAGAGGCTCCCTCCACCATGAATTGGTCCAAACTGGGGTTTTTAGAGGCTCCCTCCACCATGAATTGGTCCAAACTGGGCTGGTTAGAGGCTCCCTCCACCATGAATTGGTCCAAACTGGGTTTTTTAGAGGCTCCCTCCACCATGAATTGGTCCAAACTGGGGTTTTTAGAGGCTCCCTCCACCATGAATTGGTCCAAACTGGGGTTTTTAGAGGCTCCCTCCACCATGAATTGGTCGAAATTGGGGTTTTTAGAGGCTCCCTCCACCATGAATTTGCCCAAACTGGGCTGGTTAGAGGCTCCCTCCACCATGAATTGGTCCAAACTGGGCTGGTTAGAGGCTCCCTCCACCATGAATTGGTCCAAATTGGGGTTTTTAGAGGCTCCCTCCACCATGAATTGGTCCAAACTGGGCTGTTTAGAGGCTCCCTCCACCATGAATTGGTCCAAACTGGGGTTTTTAGAGGCTCCCTCCACCATGAATTGGTCCAAACTGGGCTGGTTAGAGGCTCCCTCCACCATGAATTGGTCCAAACTGGGGTTTTTAGAGGCTCCCTTTACCATGAATTGGTCCAAACTGGGGTTTTTAGAGGCTCCCTCCACCATGAATTGGTCCAAACTGGGTTTTTTAGAGGCTCCCTCCACCATGAATTGGTCCAAACTGGGGTTTTTAGAGGCTCCCTCCACCATGAATTGGTCCAAACTGGGGTTTTTAGAGGCTCCCTCCACCATGAATTTGCCCAAACTGGGCTGTTTAGAGGCTCCCTCCACCATGAATTGGTCCAAATTGGGGTTTTTAGAGGCTCCCTCCACCATGAATTGGTCCAAACTGGGGTTTTTAGAGGCTCCCTCCACCATGAATTTGCCCAAACTGGGCTGTTTAGAGGCTCCCTCCAGCATGAATTGGTCCAAACTGGGGTTTTTAGAGGCTCCCTCCACCATGAATTGGTCCAAACTGGGGTTTTTAGAGGCTCCCTCCACCATGAATTGGTCCAAACTGGGGTTTTTAGAGGCTCCGTCCACCATGAATTGGTCCAAACTGGGCTGGTTAGAGGCTCCCTCCACCATGAATTTGCCCAAACTGGGCTGTTTAGAGGCTCCCTCCACCATGAATTGGTCCAAACTGGGCTGGTTAGAGGCTCCCTCCACCATGAATTGGTCCAAACTGGGTTTTTTAGAGGCTCCCTCCACCATGAATTGGTCCAAACTGGGGTTTTTAGAGGCTCCCTCCACCATGAATTGGTCCAAACTGGGGTTTTTAGAGGCTCCCTCCACCATGAATTGGTCCAAACTGGGGTTTTTAGAGGCTCCCTCCACCATGAATTTGCCCAAACTGGGCTGTTTAGAGGCTCCCTCCACCATGAATTGGTCCAAACTGGGTTTTTTAGAGGCTCCCTCCACCATGAATTGGTCCAAACTGGGGTTTTTAGAGGCTCCCTCCACCATGAATTGGTCCAAACTGGGGTTTTTAGAGGCTCCCTCCACCATGAATTTGCCCAAACTGGGCTGGTTAGAGGCTCCCTCCACCATGAATTGGTCCAAACTGGGCTGGTTAGAGGCTCCCTCCACCATGAATTGGTCCAAATTGGGGTTTTTAGAGGCTCCCTCCACCATGAATTGGTCCAAACTGGGCTGTTTAGAGGCTCCCTCCACCATGAATTGGTCCAAACTGGGGTTTTTAGAGGCTCCCTCCATCATGAATTGGTCCAAACTGGGCTGGTTAGAGGCTCCCTCCACCATGAATTGGTCCAAACTGGGTTTTTTAGAGGCTCCCTCCACCATGAATTGGTCCAAACTGGGGTTTTTAGAGGCTCCCTCCACCATGAATTTGCCCAAACTGGGCTGTTTAGAGGCTCCCTCCACCATGAATTGGTCCAAATTGGGGTTTTTAGAGTCTCCCTCCACCATGAATTTGCCCAAACTGGGCTGGTTAGATGCTCCCTCCACCATGAATTGGTCCAAACTGGGCTGGTTAGAGGCTCCCTCCACCATGAATTGGTCCAAACTGGGGTTTTTAGAGGCTCCCTCCACCATGAATTGGTCCAAACTGGGGTTTTTAGAGGCTCCCTCCACCATGAATTTGCCCAAACTGGGCTGTTTAGAGGCTCCCTCCACCATGAATTGGTCCAAATTGGGGTTTTTAGAGGCTCCCTCTACCATGAATTGGTCCAAACTGGGGTTTTTAGAGGCTCCCTCCACCATGAATTTGCCCAAACTGGGCTGTTTAGAGGCTCCCTCCAGCATGAATTGGTCCAAACTGGGGTTTTTAGAGGCTCCCTTTACCATGAATTGGTTCAAACTGGGGGTTTTAGAGGCTCCCTCCACCATGAATTGGTCCAAACTGGGGTTTTTAGAGGCTCCCTCCACCATGAATTGGTCCAAACTGGGCTGGTTAGAGGCTCCCTCCACCATGAATTTGCCCAAACTGGGCTGTTTAGAGGCTCCCTCCACCATGAATTGGTCCAAACTGGGCTGGTTAGAGGCTCCCTCCACCATGAATTGGTCCAAACTGGGTTTTTTAGAGGCTCCCTCCACCATGAATTGGTCCAAACTGGGGTTTTTAGAGGCTCCCTCCACCATGAATTGGTCCAAACTGGGGGTTTTAGAGGCTCCCTCCACCATGAATTTGCCCAAACTGGGCTGGTTAGAGGCTCCCTCCACCATGAATTTGCCCAAACTGGGCTGTTTAGAGGTTCCCTCCACCATGAATTTGCCCAAACTGGGCTGTTTAGAGGCTCCCTCCACCATGAATTGGTCCAAACTGGGCTGTTTAGAGGCTCCCTCCACCATGAATTGGTCCAAACTGGGTTTTTTAGAGGCTCCCTCCACCATGAATTGGTCCAAACTGGGGTTTTTAGAGGCTCCCTCCACCATGAATTGGTCCAAACTGGGGTTTTTAGAGGCTCCCTCCACCATGAATTTGCCCAAACTCTGCTGGTTAGAGGCTCAATCCACCCTGATTTTCAAAACAAATGTTGGTGCCAACCTCAACTTACTACAAGGGCCAAATTCACTGCTGGTGACAAGCTCTCCTCACTGCAAGTGCCAAATACACATGTTTCAAGGTGTTTTCCTACTGTCAGAGAGGTGGTATTGAGTGTGTAAAGTGTGTAGTTGTTAGGCTGTGATGTTGGGGTAATAGAGGGTCTTTGGTGTGTTAGATGCCCCCAGACATGCTTCCCCTGCTGTCCCAGTGTCATTCCAGAGGTGTTGGCATCATTTCCTGGGGTGTCATAGTGGACTTGGTGACCCTCCAGACACGGATTTGGGTTTCCCCCTTAACGAGTATATGTTCCCCATAGACTATAATGGGGTTCGAAACCCGTTCGAACACACGAACAGTGAGCGGCTGTTCGATTCGAATTTCGAACCTCGAACATTTTAGTGTTCGCTCATCTCTAGTAACTATGTAACTATATATTTAACTGTCTATCTATATGTCTCTCTCACAGTTATCTATGTGTGAGCTGTGTTTTGTATCTATTTCTCAGTCATTCTGTGTCGGGGCAGAAGATGGAAACCTGCTGGATTTGCTAAACCAGAGACTGGGCGCAGATGTGAACCCGCCCTAAATGCACAGATGTAAAAAACTTTAACATTACTTTTTCAATGGAATTTCAATTACTGTATATACTTGAGTATAAGCCGAATTTTTCAGCACTGTTTTTGTGATGAAAAAGCCCCCCTCAGTTTATACTTGAGTCTACCTATCGGTAGCAGCACTGCTCCAGCGGCCACCCACTGTCAGCAGCGGCCCTCCGCTTGCTTGCTCTCCAGACCCCTCCCCTCCACCACTGCTCCATCACACGCTGGGTGACGTGGCCATGTAAGCTCAGGCTCACACCTGGCGTGTGTCTTTTTATACCTAAACTAATGCAGGAGAGTGGCAGCTCTTAAAACAACCCAAGCGGCCTTGTCCTGCACTGGTTTAGATGTCTGCATCTCAGCGCAGGTGGCGTCTGAGACGCAGACGTCTTACTGCTGGGTGAAGAGGAGGCAGCAGCGGAAGCAGCGGCACGGTCGGTAAGTAAAATAATTTTTTTCTGTTACTTTTATAATAGGCCGCTACCTGCTGGGGATACTACCTAGCTCCCCGGGCCTGCTAACTGCCACCCCACGCTTCTACTATAGGCCGTGGAGGCCAACAGTGATCAGGCTCAAGCCCAGGCCGCTATCCCACTACCACTATTATTATACTCGAGTATAATAATCGGAGCCCCAGGGTTGGTGAGAGAACATAATAAACAGTTTTACTCACCTCTCCGGGATCTGATGGTGATTCTAGCAGTCTTTGGGCCTCTATGATAATGTTCCAGATTTCCCGTGGTCTGGGATATTACCATATAGGCCTAAAGCCTGTGCTAGCAGTACCATATAGGCCCAAAGCCTGTGCTAGTAGTAATAGCCTGTTACTGCTAGCACAGGCTTTGGGCCTGTATGGTACTGCTAACACAGGCTTTGGGCCTATATGGTAATATCCCAGACCACGTAACGTCTGGGACATTATCATACAGGCCCAAAGCCTGCTAGGATTAACATCGGATCCTGGAGAGGTGAGTAAAACTGTTTATTATGTTCCCTCACCTCCCCTGGTGCTCCGAATATTATACTTGGGGTCTGAAAAGACCCCGAAGTACTGTATAATAATAGTTCATGAGCTTTAAGACTGGGGTTTTTTCTCTCCTCTTGGAATTCAGCCTGACTACAGCCAGGCTGAATATACGGTATGTGCAGTACTCCTATTATGTCAGGAAGGGGTTAATAGGAGCACTACAGATACCCTATATTCAGCCAGGGTGAATTCCAAGTGGGGGGGGGTGGAAAACAGTCCGTAAGCTCAGAGAAGGGGCAGACAGACAACCAAAACACCCCCTCCCCTTACCCAGCATCGGGTGTTAGTGGTCCCAGATGACATCTCCTGATGACACTATGTTTGTGCTTAGATCACCACTGCGAGCACCTACTGGTCTCAGCACTGATATGTATGCAAATGTTATGTGACTGCTAAGACCAATGGGACACAATCCAATTGTGTATAGGACATTAATGAGGCCAGAGGTGACCTGAGCACAAACAGAATGTCATACATCGGCTTATACTCGAGTCAATAAGATTTCCCAGTTTTTTGTGGTAAAATTAGGGGCCTCGGCTTACATTCAGGTCGGCTTATACTCGAGTATATACGGTATCTCTTTTAACATTGCAAGTTATCAAAGTCAACTATTGATTATAAACACATCAATGTCAGGTGGTCCTTCATATTTACATAATGACAACTTTGACAGTGTTTTCACAGATCCCAATGAATCTTATTTGATTTCATTAAATAATAGTTGCAGTAATTTACATAGGGCTGCAGATTGCTCTTTTCTTGCTATAAAATATCACAGCTTGTGATACATTATACATGTGTGAACAGAGCCTTAAATTTGTCAACTGATTTATCTATTTCTGCAACTTCACTTTATTATGTAAACAGCGTCAATGTAAATGCTTCGTGTTAAGGGTGATGGACAGATGTATATGTAAGTTATCACAAGAGTAAAATATTTGCTAAAGTTAGATTTGTCTGTTCAGCAAGTTTGCACATTTCTTGCAATGTGGTCTTATTTTACTTATGCAAAACAGTAGAGGTTAAAATAAGAATATATGAAGCAAAGAATTATATAGAAAATTTTTACCCAATTAACCTCTAGGAAGAACCGTGATATCAGACATTAAGAACTCATAGGCGTTACAATTTGCTTATAACCATAATTATTTGTCTCACATTGATGTCAGCGCACCACTGGTCATTGGTTTCAATGTGACTCAATGTTCCATTTTTTTTCTGGGACATATATGTGCTATCCTTAGACATCAATAGAAACATTGATATGGCAGGCCTGGAAGGGTTCAGAAAACTCATGGCAAACATAGCAACTTATATGTTCCTGTGATCTCACCACACAGGGGTCATTTGTTGCATCCAAGGAAAACCAAAGTGATTGGATCACCTCAAATGCCATTGTCACATTTCACCTCCACATCTGAAATGTTTTGTGCCAGTAATCTGTAATGTGTCTGAATCTGGTGTGGTATCTGCTATGTAAATCAGCACAGAATCTGCAGCTATGGTGCCGGCTCAGATCATAAAGCAGACACCATCTTTAAGGATAGCACAGAGTTTGAAGAGGTTAAGGCTTTAAAGGTATGTTTGTTGCAAGTTGCAGTGCATTTTCTGACTGGTCATAAGTGGATCCTGCAGGAGGGAGATTTATACAGATCTGTCCTTCTTTATATAGATGTGCCCTCTTTTATACAGATATGAAATCTTTATACAGGTGGGACCTCTTTCTATACAGATGTATCCTCTTTGTATACAGATGTGTCCTTCTTTATACAGATGTGTCCTCTTTGTATACAGATGTGTCCTTCTTTATACAGATGTGTCCTCTTTGTATACAGATGTGTCTTTCTTTATACAGATGTGTCCTCTTTGTATACAGATGTGTCCTTCTTTATACAGATGTGTCCTCTTTGTATACAGATGTGTCCTTCTTTATACAGATGTGTCCTCTTTGTATACAGATGTGTCCTTCTTTATACAGATGTGTCCTCTTTGTATACAGATGTGCCCTTCTTTATACAGATGTGTCCTCTTTTTATGTGAATGTGCTCTTCTTTATACCGATGTGACCTCATTCTATACAGATATGTCCTTCTTTACATGTTCTCTTGGTTGAACACATCTAGATATGGTTTATCACAAGTTAAATAGTCTTCCTAAAGCTACATGATTTTTTGATTTTATCATCTAACTATCCTCTGGGTATCTACATATGTCCATCCAATGGGAGGTGTGAATCGCAGCCTTTCTAGTATTTGTTAACATGTTGTGATCCTGAATCGGTTTCCAGAGAACTGAAGTCCAGAATCAAACTGAAGCCTAGTTAGACGTGGACACATCTGAA
Source organism: Leptodactylus fuscus (assembly GCF_031893055.1). Lineage (NCBI taxonomy): Eukaryota > Metazoa > Chordata > Amphibia > Anura > Leptodactylidae > Leptodactylus > Leptodactylus fuscus. The sequence goes on along the minus strand of NC_134267.1, from coordinate 61,424,830 downwards.
AGTCCTTTCTTTATATTTTCCATATATCGTTCCGGTGTTTTTTTCATTATGGTTTTTCGATTTATTTCAACTGTGTAAACATCTTTGCCAAAAGTCAAGTTGTAAAACTGCTGTAACTTGCATTAAATCTGTATTGTGTTTTGCTGAAGTATTCTCAGCTGTGCCACTCATTATTGCTACATGTATGGCCAAAATTATTTTCCAAACAAAGCTTTGCTATTTAGATAAGTGATACTTTTTCTGCGTATTGTTAAAATCTCTTTATTGCTGTTACACCATTTTCTAAACAGCCATTTCTAGAAGTTTTACAAAGTGTGTATAATGTATATAATATAAAAGTTTTCTTCGCCTTGTGTTCACTTTCACTTTCATACATCATTTCAGCGGCTTCAGCAGCAATTTACACTATGACACATTTTCCACCCAAGTAAACATATGTCATAGTCCAACACCTTTTATTGTTTTCTTGTATAGGTGTCAGTTCACATGTGCCAACAGTTATGCGCCAATCAAAATGTTTTTTGGCAGACTGCCCAACTTAGGCTAATTCACACTTTAGTATTTGAACTGTATATTTCATTCATTGAGATGGAATACAATAAAGAGAAGTGTAAAATCTTTCCATTATATAGCTTCAGCATTCATATTTTACTCTTGGCTTGGCTTTTAAAAATAGATGAAAAACACTATCAAAACTGTGAATGGTTTCTAATTAAGAATGTAGGAAATGTCAGTTGGAAATGATGTATTATGTGAGCAAGAAAAAAAAATGTAATAATGGTTAAAACTGATTCAGATAGAGCTCAATGCCCATAGTAAGTGATGAGATTCCTATGTAGCTGCTGTACTTGCTGTAGGACTTCCTCTACATACTGATGTGTCCAACTTACTTGTCCACTTGGCTACACATGTCCAGCTATATCTAGAACGAATATACTTAGGATGGTACATTAATTAAAGATCACCAGCGGCTGACACCTGGGACCCTGCTGATCAGCTGTTTGAAGAATAGGATAGGGCTGTATCCTATTCACAGAAATCCGAGCACAACGCCCTATATTTGTACAGCAACTGTACTTGGTATTGCAGCTCAGCTGAAAACAGGCTGTATGTCCATTTTTTTACCAACTAAACTTAAAGCGTACCCATAATCATACCAATTGCTAGATTACAGGTGACATGTTATTTTGGGTGCATAATGAATGCTGTAAAAACAAAGCCTGTATGGAGAAACACCGTTTTTCTCCAATTCTGCCCCATTTTGATTTTTTTTTTTTTCATACAGCTCTGTGAATGGAAAAATTAAAGTTATGGCTTATGGAAAGAGGGGAGTAAACATCAAAAGATGACTGTGGTGGGAAAGGGTTAAAGAATCATTGTAATATATCTTATTTAGGAGATTTGTTTCCTCCTCCTCTTATTAAGCTGTTCTCCTGCTCCTTTTTTTTTTTTTCAATCTGACTGCTTATTTACATTATATTCATCTCTGTCTTCTCCCTCACACATACAACTCTATGGAATAGGGGAGGGTTGAGTGGGAGTTAGCTGGTTAATGGATTTATTGCCTTATTCTGTGTACTAATAGCCTCTTATCTACAACCTAGCAGTGTTAAAAAAGCAAGGAACAGCAGTGTAACAAGCAATTATTTTGTCTTTTCTACCCCTCTTCTTGTTTGAAATAGACTTGCGATCTTTATAGTTGCAAGTGTGAGATTGTTGGTATTTTTCTTAACACTTTCTATTTTTATTGTTTCCCTCTAAGAACTGAACGTTTTTTTCTTCACTGCTGACTATCTGACTACGTCCCTGCCTTCCGAATCTGTTTCTTTGCTCCTCTCTGTTATGACCCCTGCTTGCCTCCTAGACTTCTCTCTGCTGAACTGATTTTGTACCACGCTGATCTCTTGATGCCAAACTGACTATTGACGATTCTCCTTCCTGATCCTCATGTACTGTGCTGAACTCTTGTTACCAACTGGACTGATGATCACGTTTATTACTCTGCCATCTAGCCTAGCTCTTCTGCAATCTCAGATGCTTCCTGACTTTCTGCCAGGTTCAACACAATCCTGGCGAATTGTAATGTTGTTCTGGGTCTGCTGTTACCTGTGGTGCACCGAGCCTATTGAACCTGATTCAAAGAATCCGCCAAATCCAACCCCACCACTAGGGGCTCTGATGAATACATCCAGGGCTTGGACTTGGCTCTGGTGTAAGGTGAAGGTGCTGGGTGTGCTGACTACAGTTTCTAGTAGAACCTGGTTTTCTGGAACAAACCTTGTCTGAGTTTTGAACTGTATTTGCTCTTAACACTTCATAGACTAATATGGAGAAAGCAATTGCCTAGAAAGTGGAGAAGAAAATATTTCTTTATTAAGATATACACAAAGGTTTATATATTAAGCGGTACTGTTCAGTTATAAAAAGTTGTTTAGAACTGGAGGTATGCTTTAAAATGATCAATAAGGGCGGGTTCATACCTGCGCCCGTTCTTGGCTTTCTTGTTTCCATCTTCTGCTGAGAGAAACTGGACAGGAGACGGAAACCCAGCGGTCAGTTCTCAAACCCATTCACTTGAATAGGTTTACAAAGTGACCACCCGTGAACGTTTTGTGCCTGTCTGCGGGAAAACCGTTTTTTTTAACACACAAAGACCTGCATGTCCGACTTTGTGTCCGGTTTAAAAAAACAGAGACAAGATGCTCACGGGCGGACACTTTGCAAATCCATTCTAATCTACAAGGGACTAACTTCACTGAAGGTGAGTGTAACAAAACTAAGATAACTTTTATTTCTACTATTAAAACACCTGACAGAAATAGATATGGTGCAAAAATTATATTATTATTATTATTATTATTATTATTATTATTATTATTATACAACAATTATATTTGTGACTTCACTAGGGGTGACTATTAGAGATGAGCGAGTAGTACTCGATCGAGTAGGTATTCGATCGAATACTACGGCATTCAAAATACTCATACTCGATCGAGTACCACTCGCTGTTCAAATGTAAAAGTTCGATGCAGAACCAGCATTGATTGGCCGAATGCTATACAGTCGGCCAATCAACGCTGGTTCTTCTCCTACCTTTAGAAGTCTTCTCCGTGCAGCTTCCCCGCGGCGTCTTCCGGCTCTGAATTCACTCTGCCAGGCATCGGGCCTGGGCAGAGCCGACTGCGCATGTCCGCTTGTAGTACGGGCATGCGCAGTTGGCTCTGCCCAGGCCCGATGCCTGGCAGAGTGAATTCAGAGCCGGAAGATGCCGCGGGGACGCTGCAAGGAGAAGACTGTACGGAGGATCCAGCCTGGCCCTCACTCGTGGACTTGGTAAGTATAATTTGATCGAAAGTTGCCTACCCCTGAAACGAGCATTTTCCCCCTATAGACTATAATAGGGTTCAATATTCGATTCGAGTAGTCGAATATTGAGGGGCTACTTGAAACGAATATCGAACCTCGAACATTTTACTGTTCGCTCATTTCTAGTGACTATATATCAGTATGGTGCAGTTACTATCAGTGGCTATTATAACTGAACTCAGATATATGAGCGATATATGAATATTAACCTTTAATCAACAATGGGATATTGATATTACCCACTGACTGGGTTATTTGTTTGGAACACATGCAATAGTGGTGGTAATGATCCACACACTGAGTTCCAGCCAGTAGTGATTGGGTTAATCGCATGACTGAACTCTGTATTTGTAGATTGAATTACAAGGCTCTACATTTATGTCCCAGACATTATCTCTTCCTTTAGCGCAGTCAGTTTTCCACCATATTGATACTCTATAGAAACTTTGTCATCGGTTCTTTGGTTCTTACTTTGGTTTTATATATTAATCCCACTCAGTTACATAGTCTTGCAAACTATTTTGTATTAGTTGGACTTATCCTGCCCCCAGGTATCTTTTGCAGGGCTCTCTTTTTCAGGGCAGTATTTCGTATCATAGTTATTTCAGTCCTAGGGTGTTTTAATAGTAGAAATAAAAGTTACTTTTTAGTTTTGTTACTTTCACCTTCAGTGAAGTTAGTCCCTTACAAGTGGTGGGTTCGCATCCATCAGTGAAGGTAGTCTACAAGAGGAGGTGCCTTCTGGGACTAAATTTGATGTATTTTTTATATCAGATACAGATGATTTATTATTTCTTTAGATAGATTTGTGGGATAACAGTAGGTGCATCCTGTTCCCTGTGCCATACAATCCTTCACCTAGCTTGTCAGATTGTTCTTGCAGAGAGAGAGAAGAATCACTATGCCACGCAGCTGTGATGTGTCTGTTATAAGGGAACAAAAGTGACCAAAAATATTCAGTTAACTTCCCACAGTGAGTTTAGTGAAATCCGGTTGTCTTAGAGAAGATTTTTTTAAATACTTTAAATGTTGCAATTTTTGAAATGGGATAATTTAAACCCCTAAAGTTATTTTAGAACTGGTCCCTAAAAACATTTTTTTGTTTTTTTAACTTCAAAAATTACTGCTAAAGCCTTCTAACATCCTAAAAATTGAAAATAATATTAAAAAATGCTAACATAAACTAGAGATATGATGAATTTTAATATCCTATAAATCGAAAAATTGGAAAATTGCTGTTTTTTTTTCAAATTTTTCTCTAAATTTTAGATTTTTTAAAAATAAGCTCAAAAGATGTTGACAAAAATTTACCACTAAAATAAAGTACAATATGTTACAAAAGGCAATCAAAGAAGCATATGGATAAGTACAAGCAAACCAAAGTGATACATGTCAAAATTTGAAGAATGTGGCTGCGTTTTGAAGGTCCAAACTTTGACTTTAAGGGGTTATATAACATCCTGGGTGGCAGAAGATTATCTATTATCCAATTCCTTTATGTATGAATAGTTATAGATCTTTAAAGGTATCCCCCTTCTAGAAAAAAATACTACCGAATCTGTTTGGTCCATGTTATAGAATAAGACTGTTAACTTATTGATTACAATTCCTACTCATTCTATTCTTAGGAATTTGGTGGGTGGTCTCAGAAAGAACAGAGATTGACATGAATAAGAAACAAATTGTATATAATCTTTTCCCACAAATGTATACTTTTTATGCATGCAAAGTTTTTGTAATTTGTAACATACTGCTGGTAGATCATATTGAGTGTGCAATTTCACAGACAACGTCCTTCTCAAGCAAAATAATAAGTGTTCCTTTTGACTATTTTTTCAGAAAATATTACCTCAAATGCCTTGGTGATTGTTCTGCCGTTTCTTTGCAAATGAAGACTCTACTTGTTTCTCTGCTATGAATTCCATATTTGTCCGGTTTGGCCCTGATGGTGGAGTTTAAGTAGCTCAGAAACTGCTTTGCAACTTTTTCCAGATATTTGTGTAGCCCTCTCCAGTAAATCACTGGATTATGAAGTTATTTTTTGACAGACATTATATAAAAGTTACACAGCTACGTAGTAGATGAGGTTGCATGAACACAACAGTCCATCAAGTCCAACCTATAACCCTACACTCCCCTACAGTGTTGATCCAGAGGAAGGCAAAAAACCTCATGAGGCTCATGTCAATTGCCCCATTTCAGGGTAACAAATTCCTTCCAAACTCCAATCTGGCAGTCAGTATAAAAACCCTGGATCAACGTGTCCTTAAAATTTAGAGTCCATAACCTGTAATATTGTTCTCTTCAAGAAAGGCATCCAGGCCCTCTTTGAACTTGTTTAATGAATCCACCATCAGTATTTTACTCTCAGTTTAAAGGAATTGTTCCACAAAAAGTTATTTATACTCTTTTCATAAGATAGAGCAGGGGTCGGCAACCCCTGGCACGCATGCCACACTTGGCATGCATGGCACAGCAAGACCTGCAGGAGTTGTGAGGCAGTGTCCCTTCACTGCTCTCAGGACGCTCCCTCTTCTCTGGCTGCCCTCTGTCCACCACTGAGAGGAGAGGAGAGCCCAGGAGGCGGAGCTAATATTATACAGCACAAGGACCCTGCCGTCTGTATCCTGCACACAGGAGAAGGAGGAGAGGGGAGCTGCCAGCAAATGTGAGAGTAAAAAAAGAAAATACCAGGTAGATGCTGAGTTACTATGCATACTAATGTCAGGTATTTGGGGTTATTAATTTAGTATTAGTAACTCCATGTGCCTCACATTAATAGCAGTTAACCCCATCATATCCCTCATATTAACCCCTGTGTGCTTCACATAAGGGTTATTAATATGTGAGATATATGGAAGGACTAATAATGAAGTTACTTAATTACCTCCATGTCTCTCACATATCGGTAACCCTTATGTGAGGCACACAAGGGTTAATGTGTGGGGCATGATGGAGTTAACTGCTATTAATATGAGGCACATGAAATTACTAACTTGTAATCAGCGCCGCACCTCCCATGAAGCGACCTGAAGCGAGCGCTTCAGGCGGCGCTATGTCAGGACCCCAGGGAGGGCGGCATTTTTGATTATCTAAGCCAGTCCAGGACAAGCTGTCCTGGACTGGCTTAGCACCAAGCGGTGGTTTAGGGAGGCCACTGGAGCAGCGCTGCTCCAGCAGCCTCCCCTCACGCTCAGGCAGAGAGCAGGTCTTCTCCATGCCTGCTCTCTGCCTGCTAACTGTGCTAAACCCCACCCCCTTCGCTCCATCACGCCCCTTCGCTCTGCCCCCTCCTCCGGGGGGGGGGCGGCTTTCTGTAGTTCGCCTTGGGCGGCGAAAGGGGTAGGTTCACCCCTGCTTGTAATGCACATGGCCATACCTTTTATCCACAATTAGGGATAATATTGTGGATTATTATATTTTAATGGTCCTGTACACACGGCTGTTGTTTCTACGGCCATGAGTCTGGGCCAAAAATGAAGATCTGCAAATTATAGAGCAGGTCCTATATGTGTCCTATACTTGTCCTATATATGTTTCCATTTGCAGCCCTGTCAATTCATTTTTAATGTATAAGTCAGTGAAGACCACATATGTGCCGTTTTTGTGCGGGAGGCCTAAAGGGAGCAGCACACGACTGTGTTTCACATGTGAAATCCGGTCCGTATGTCAGCCTGATTTACTGGCTTGAACATGCTGGACTCCTAGCAGTATAGTCATCTATGATACTAGGAGTCCCTGCCTCCCAGTGACATTCTGCCCATATCAATTACAGTATGAGACAGTATGTCACTGGTCGTGTGCTGCTTCCCTAAGGTAAGCGTTTTCTTGCAGATTTTGCTGCAATTTTTTGAGCCGAAGCCAAGAATGACTACAAAAGAAATGGGAAATATTTAGGATCACCTTTGGCTTAAAAAATCACAGTAAAATCTGCAACAAAAAAAGCTGAGTTTCTGCAATGTGGGGCCTTAGGCTGAGGACCCACGTTGCGGAAATGAAGCTTCTTTTGCAGATTTTGCTGTGTTTTTTTGAGCCAAATCCAAGAATGGCTACACAGGGAATGGGAAATATACAAGAAGACTCCCTTCTGCTGAGTACAATCCTTTGGCTCTAAAAACGCAACAAAATGTACCCAGATGCAACTATAGCCAAATCAAGTCCCCAGGCAACAGTGCTGACACTTTGGTATAAGTGTAACACCCATTAATTCCTGTTACCGTACTACAAGGAATTAAATGTGGCTGAAATTAATCTGCATTTCACTTACAGAAAAGTGAAGGTACTGGCGTCCAGGCACTAGATGCAGCGTCCAGGTACGTAAGATGTGACCCCCTACAGGTGTTACCTCACTCTGTTACCAGTCACATATGTTATCACTAATTCAGGATTGCGTATGCACTTTCATTGCTTCTAATGGAAAAGTACAGGTGTATCCAGACAAATAGTGGTAAACACATGTGGCTGTGAGCACATTATGACAGCACCTCTATGATACGGTTTGTGCTATATGACTTTAGTATAGGGGTCATCATCCTTACAATTATTCCGCGGCACTCCGAGGACTTCATCATTAGATGTTTGTGTGTCTGTGTCCACCATCACCACATATAGTTGGAACCCCTCCGATCATCAATTTATTCTTTATTCTATGGACAGAGGATAAATAATTTTTGTGGTATAAGCCCATTAAGGTTAAAGGGGTTCCACTTGGGGAACAGGGATCAATCAAACCCTGTTTTGTAACTGCAGGGGGTGGAGAGGTGGCTGTGAATGGCTCTGTTAAATAGGGTGAAGATACATTTTAAAATAACTTTATACAGGGCTGATATTTTTAAAAAGTTACCTTGCAGAAATATTGCAATGATCTGCTTGTAATAGCACTCACTGTCAAAATGTATAGGTATATATAAATAAATGTATGTCATTCTAGTGGGGAGCAGTTCGTCTCCAATGCTCTGTAGGAACCAGTACAGCTTCTGCTGTATACTCAGTTATAGAAGAAGAGATATGATTGAGGATGGACATTGGCTTACCTTCTGCTTCCTATAGAGTATAGTAAAAAGTGTAAGCCCTGATACACACTACTGGCAAGGAGAAAAAAATAGCACTTTACCATTCCATAACAAATCTGATGTACTTTAGAACTTGATAAATTCATTCCCCTTTGTCCAGACACTGTAGAGGCACCACCATCTTTTTAGCTCAAAGCAATCATAAAGTTTTCTGACTTTCCAAAAAGAAGGTGCCCCAATATCCAGGCACAAGAACCTTAGTCATTGTGGGGTTTTTTAAATATAGATTGTAGATCACAATGTACATTTTTGTTCCCTATCAGTATGCCTTTGTAGAATGGGAGGAAATCCATGCAAACACAGGAAGAACATACAAACTCCTTGCAGATGTTGTTCCTGGTGAGATTCGAAGCCAGGACTCCAGCAAGGTTGCAGTGCTAACCACTGAGCCGCCGTGTTGCCCTGGTCATTGTGTTTTGTTTTTTTAAAAGAAGTTGTTGCTCAATAGTTGAAAATGGAAAGCCTTTCTACAAAAGGTCTGTGTTTAGCCTTAGCCTTCAGGATGCATTCACACGGAGGAAAATGGTGAGGAAATTGGTGTGGAATTTCAGCGCTGAAAAAAAAAAGCCTCCCATTGACTTCAATGGGTTCCTTTTTCTGCTAGCTGAAAAAGGAACCTATTGAAGTCAATGGGAGGCTTTTTTTTTTCAGTGCTAAAATTCCACACCAATTTCCTCACCATTTTCCTCCGTGTGAATGGACCCTAAAGATGGCTATTCAAGACACACAGCTGCCGGCTATCTTCCTTGATACTCTTCTACACATGTTTGCTTGGCTCAACTGAGCAAGCATATGCTCTGCATAAGGAAAGGTGATAAAGATTCAGCCACACAACTATGGCATCAGCAAAAATATTCAACTGTCTGATCCTTATTTCGGGGTTGGCTGACATGCAAATTGTCAGTTAAAAGATGAAAAGACAGAAATTAAGGGGCCACACAGTGGCTCAGTCGTTAGCACTGTAGCCTTGCAGCACTGGAGACCTGGTGTTCAAATCCCGCCAAGGGCAAAAAAAACATCTGCAAGGAGTTTGTATGTTCTCCCCGTGTTTGCATGGATTTCCATCCCATATTCCAAAAAAGACATACTGATAGGGAAAAATATACATTGTGAGCTCTATGTGGGGCTCACAATCTACATTTAAAAAAAAAAAAAAAAGACAACAATTAAAAGATTGAATACAATTTTAAGTTCGAGATGATGCAGCAAAATATAGTACAATGGTTATTTCAATGGTCACCTGCTTCCTTTTTATTAGAAGGCTCCCCTTCAGTAAGCTAAGGGATGGATCAATGAAAGAACCTGGCAGCAAGAATACAAATTTCTCTTTAGATCCACCGCAAGGCAAATGAAAAATTACACACTTTTTATTGAAATCAATGAGCTGTTTGTACAATACCGTACAAACCTGCCGGGTCCTCCAGAGCTTTTTACCTGCTCTTGGCTTTGGATAATAGATGAACATGAATATATAGAACCTTGACCTCTATTAACTGAGAATTCCCTTGAAGGGTATTAGAAAATGGATTCTAAACCAGACGTTCCTATTTAAGAAAGTATATACATTTCCATATAAATGATTTGGGTGCTGTAAATGGCAGCAATAACTGGAAAATATGTTCCGGGATTAAACAGGTTCTTTTTGTCTAACATTGTATTTTATTTCAAGATCAGAACCCCTTATGTGTGACAAATGTAGAATAAAAGAGTTAGAGACATCTGGAAGAGGGCAAATTTTTGTTCACAGCACCGCAGAGTAACAGCTGTTAATAGACTCCCTGTCAGAACAAAGCGGAAGTCAAACAACACAAATCAAATAATAAAGTCAATACGTGTTATGACAGCAGCCAATTGACCAGGTAGTGTATATTTGTCATGTACAGTATCTGCAAGTGATTGATGTTGTAAAAACTACAGCCTGGTAAGCAAGCTTACTTGCTTTTTTCCAGTATAAGGGAGGGAGCCTTCACAAGGAGTAAACGTGCGTGTATTTTTGCAAAATAGACTTGTAAAAATACATGTGTGAAAAAAAGACTCCCATTGACTTCAATGACATTTTACGGGTGCATTCACACTACTGATACGCTGACTGATTCTGAATGTTAAAACACGTTCAGAATCAGCGCGCATAAAGCAGATCCCATTCATTTCAATGGGAGCCGGCATACGAGCGCTCCCCATTGAAATGAATGGGCTGCTTTTTTTCTCTACGAGCGCTCCCATTGAAGTGAATGGGAAGCGTTTGCGTGTACAACTCGGACTGAGCCAAGCGCCGGGCCCCTTCACACAGCGAGCCGTACACACGAGCGCTTCCCATTCAATTCAATGGGCGCGCTCGTAGAGAAAAAAAGCAGCCCATTCATTTCAATGGGGAGCGCTCGTATGCTGGCTCCCATTGAAATGAATGGGATCTGCTTTATACGCGCTGATTCTGAACGTGTTTTAATGTTCAGAATCAGTCAGCGTATCAGTAGTGTGAATGCATCCTACAGGTGTATTTTACAGGCGTATTTTTACACATGTAGAAAATTTCATTGAAGTCAATGGGAGTCTTATGTTTACACGTGTATTTTTACACGTGTATTTTGCAAAAATACACACACGTTTACTCTGTGTGAAGGCTCTCTAATGTGTTAGAATTTTAAGGTTAGTATATAGTTTAGACTTATGCGTAGAATAAATGAAGTGATGGAACCCATATGGGATGTCACTTATAGTAACTTTTTAAGTCTTAAAAAGTTACTATAAGTGACATCCCATATGGGTCCCATCACTTCATTTATTCTACGCATAAGTCTACGCTATCTAGTTTTCACTTTGATATACAATGGCCATCACGTTTTAAGTGCTTTTGTTTTATGAGCAGATTTTCCTGCAATATGTCACACTGGACATATATACTTTAAACTAGTTATAGTATTAAACTAGTCTAGTGCTTATAGATATGGTGCTTGTAGGATATGTCTAGAGCACTGGGAAAAATCACTCTTTTCACAATGGTAGGCCCCTTGCAGATGACAGTGTGCTGTCCGTATATTTCACAGATTGCACACTGACCTATTCTTTTCTATGGGCACGAACACATGACTGTGATTTTCATGGTCCCGTGTGAGGGTCAACAGTCCGGGCAACATCAGATAGACAGGTCTTATTCCTGTCCTATTTTGCGGCCTGTGCATCCGTGGCTCCTATTCATTTAATAAAATGACATCTCCTTGTCTCCTGTGTGCAGCCCGTGCTTTTAATTGACGACAGGCCGGTTGGAGCATGGCAGCCAGCTATAGATTTGTATGCCTCAGTTAAGTAGGCCGACTTTCTTCATAGGGTGAGGCTTTTCTTCTTCAGAAACTCTCTTAAATTGTCAACTTACGAGAAAGGTTGAGGAGCACAATTTTTTTTTGGTGTTTTAGTGTCTGGCCCTGTTCTACCTAGGGGTTATGTTGTTATTTGGGTTAATATAATTTAGAGTTTGATCTAAGACAATATTTATACAGGAGCCTATATTCTGGGCTCTTGTCTAAGATAAAATGTACCGTATATACTCGAGTATAAGCCGACCCGAATATAAGCCGAGGCCCCTAATTTTACTACAAAAAAACGGATAAACTTATTGACTCCAGTATAAGCCTAGGGGAGAAATGCAGCAGCTACTGGAAAATTTCAAAAATGAAAATGGTCGGAGTTGTTGGGTGCAGTAGTTGCTGGGTGCTGGGGAAGGGTAGGGGTGTTTTGGTTGTCTGCCTGCCCATTCCCTGACCTTGAGGACTGTTTTTTTTTTTCCCCACTTGGAATTCAGCTTGGCTGAATATAGGGTATTTAGGATTGAGTGATTTCGAACTTTAATTTACTTTATCTTTTTATTATTTTTTTTTTAGTTTCTTTTTTCACTATTTTATGGGAGATTCTATACATTACTATTGTGGCTGGTCATAGAGCCCCCCCCCCCCCCCCCCCACACACACACACACACAAAGCAAAAAAAAAAAAAAAATAACATATAAACAAAGAAAAACTTTTTTTTTTTGCTTGACTCGAGTATAAGCCGAGGGGGGATTTTTCTGCACAAAAACTTTATTTCTTGGGACCAGGTTCTGCATTTATTCTGGGCTATATATTTATTCAGGAGCCTATATCCTATAGTCTAATCTGAGGTATGTATTTATTCTGGCATAGACATTAACGTAGGACTGATCTGGGTCCATGTTTGCAGTATTTAAAGGAAGTCTGTTAGTTAATTCCTTATAAATATAACCACAGTACCTTTGCACAGGAATTTTGATAGTTTCCGACTATGCCTGTGTTATTCAGCTTTGGAGCCCTATTGTAATGTAAATAGGCAAATTTCAGCATTTAACTTTTCCAGAGTAAATAAAACACAACCAGGGAAGAGGACAGGGTACAGGGCCCATAAACATAAACAGCTTTATATTATTATTGGGGAGATTAAGTGATCAATGTGGGTAGGACATACATGCTACAGTGCTGGAGGTTGTCTCCAGACATAGAGTGTGTGGTTGAACAACCAGATCATAGTAAGGAGGAAAGAACCTCTGAGCCGCCTGTCTTTTTCAAAGCACAGCTGGATGAACCTTTGACTGAAGGAGCTCTGTTGTTTCATGATGGCATCATACAAGGGGTGAGACAGATTGGTGGTCCTCCTTTTTTTTAGGTAGTTTCCTAGTCATTCAGGTCACTGACCCAGCCTTTCAAATCAGTTTTTTTGAGTTTTGCGGGACCCGTAGAATAAGGTGATGGATATTACTGATTGGAAGAAGACTTCAAGTAATTTTGCACACACTTTGAATGATCTTTACTTCATTAGGAAAAATAGTACAACGGAGCCCTTCTTGTGTCTCAGCTCCACGTTGCGTGTCCATTCGAAAATGATATCCAAATACAGACCCGTGTATTTGTAGGATGTGACCCTTTCAACCTCCCTATCAAAGATGTAGACTGGGGTAGCATCTTTCCTTGTATTATTAAGGTCAAAGATCATATAGCCAGAGAACAGATCGCCCAGGAAGAGCCTTCAAATATTTCATCTTCTGATGAAAACATAGTCCCCATGCCATTAAAGGCTTATAAGAAGAACCTTTCATGTCCTCTAAGATGCGCTATGTTATATATGTTGCAAATCTGACAGTGATCTGAATGCAGTGTGCTCTCAGTTTTGCAGATATACAGTATGCCTTTTACAGGATCATCGCTGGGGAGTGAGGAACAATTCCCATTACAGTACAAACCTATAGAGTAGTGCCAGGGGATGTTCCTCAACACCCAGAAATGATTCTCTCTGACATCGTAGTGATTTCAGTATCTGAAACTAATGGCACCAATATCTCTGGCACCACTACACATACCTGCAAAACTGACAGTGTGCTGAATTCATCTTAGAGGACATAGCATGACCTAAGTTAATGAGATGTATTTATATATTAAAAATATGGGCGATGCCTATCTTCTATTAGAATCTCGGAACTAAATGTTGCCACTCAAAAGTAGCCACCCATATAGAAGGCAGGTAGCGTGATCCATGTACTCTCAGCTTCTAACAGCCTACAAGTGATATTCATATGAAAGGGAACCTGTTAGCAGATTTAACCCCGTTTACATATAGGGATTGATCGATATCTCCCTATTTGTGTCATTTAGGATAGACCTGTCAGTCAATCAGATATGGATGGGGAGAATCTTATGATTCTGTTGGTAGTCAACCTATGACTGAGCACCCCTGATTATTGAACCCTATTCAGAGCTGACACTACATGTTAAAGCTGCCACACTTCATGCACTATGAAGCAAGGTGTATTCTCTTAGTCTGAACAGTGCCCTGTTCTTGCAGCAGAAGATCCTGGAGATGAGTTGGTCTACTAAACAACCATGGACCAGACTGCTTAAGCTGACTCCAGATCTGGTGACAGGTTCCCTTCTAATGCACCCATAGGCTATCACTATATAGAGAAGTCCAAAAGAATGTCTGTATGGCAGCTGTAAGGCTTTATATGAGGTTGTTAATACTTCATTTCATTTATTTATTCTTTGAAAAACAACTTTGAAAACTCCTTTTTTTGCAACTAACACAATCCTCACCATCCTCTATCTTTCATCTGTATTGTAATATGTTTTATAAACTTGTCAACAAGGTTAGGGAATGTTCACACTAGCACGGCTTTTTTGCAGTAAGTGTTTAGATGACTTCCAACTAATGTTTCTTTATGGCAATAACAAAAAGGATCGGATGTGTGTACTGATCATTGCTCTTCAATCCTTAACTATAATATACTATATAATCTAAAATAAAAAGCAGACAAGTGAAAAATGACACAGTACCATAGAAGTAACATGGCGGCATCCCACTAAAAGTAATTACTGACATGTTATATGATTGTCTGCAGTCTCCATAGAAACCAGAGGTGTCATAGAAGACTGAAGAACCGTTGTATGTAGCGATGTATTGCATTTTAACTCCTAAAGTGCCTGATTTAAAAAAATAAATAACACAAACGTCATTGAGCAAAACATATATCTGTGCTCATTCATTTTCCTTTTAGCACATTATTTAATATTTTCAGTGCTACATGTAATGTCCTAGACCTGTGTTAGTGTTACTTTAATATGGCAGAACACATACTGTCATTCAGGCCAAAGAAACTTGTGTCATCCAATGTGCAATATACACAGGAACGAACAGCACTTACTACTGTGGTCATGGCATCTGAAGTAAAATGTGCCAACATGTGGTGCACATCTAGTCTGTGTTAAATTTGACAAGTTTTTGTGGCTTAAATGTTAAATAATATATTCAATTGCAACAAAATTTTAGTATAAAATACTAGTGCAAACGGAAACCATCTAATACAGTGGTTCTCAACCTTTCTAATGCTATGACCCCGCAATACAGTTCCTCGTGTTGCGGTGACCCCATTCAGTTTGGAACGCGTGTCCATAACGGTGTGCGTTCCAGCTGAATAGCGCTGCTGCAGACAGTAGCGCGGCTTCTCAGCAGCTAAAGCCATTGGAAATATGTATTATCTAATGGCTTTAGGCATACCTCCCAACTTTGAAGATCAGAAAGAGGGACAAAATGTGCAGTGCACACAGCGCGCCACAGCGAATTTAGCTCCACCCACTTTTATGTTGACCCCGCCCATTCTCATGTGCTCCCACACAGTATAATCCTCCTACAGTCACCCATACATTATATGTCCCCCGCCATCTCTCCCCCAGTTTCATATAGCCCCTTCATCTGCTCCCAGTTTCATGTCCCCCCCTCCATCTCTGCCCCCAGTTTCATGTCCCCCATCTCTTCCTCAGTTTCATGTCCCCCATCTCTTCCTCAGTTTCATGTCCCCCATCTCTTCCTCAGTTTCATGTCCCCCATCTCTGCCCCCAGTTTGCCCATAATGCTACCTTATCTCCTATACACAGGAAAGGGATATTTTGTAGATCCATGGAGTCCCAATCCCTGGTTCCTCCACTAATAATGGGAACGGGGGTCTTGTACCCATATTTAAATAAAGCGGCAGTCACACAGGAACACTGCAGTTACATTAATTTCTATAAAATTGCTGAGACTAGTACACACTCATTTTTGTGGGTGTTGGAGGTCTCAGTGGTCAGACCCCACTGTTTTGCAACTTACCTAGTATCCTGTAAAAAAGGATTAAGTTTATCTTGTGGGCAAACATCTTTAATGTTTTAGATATGATAAAAGTACTATACTAATATATAAATGTATACTGTGTGTTATATCGGGTGCAGTGCTTATGTCTGTAGTGTAAAAGTACTATACTAATACATAAATGTATATACAGTGTTATACTTGGTGCAGTGCTCATGTCTGTAGTGTAAAAGTACTATACTAATATATAAATGTATACACTGTTATACCTGGTGCAGCCTGTAGTGTAAAAATACTATAGTAACCAGAAAGGGTATGCAGAGCCCCCTCTGCCGACACACGCGCGGTCGCCCGGATCGCTCACTAAAAGAGAATCTGGTACAGGATTCCCCACTAGTGAGCTATCGCTGTCTTCAGCTGGTTGTGTAAATGCACATCGAGCTGAAAGCTGTCAGTGTAGGCTGCATGTTACGCACAGCCTACACTGACTGAAGAGTGTAGGAGAGAGGACGCCCCACAGCTCTTTAGGTAAGTATATTTGCATGGGAAGGGGGCTACTGTGGACTATTTCAGCTGTGTGGGGAGGGGGCTATCGTAGACCATTTCATGCTGTGTGGGGAGGAGGCTACTGTGGACCATTTCATGCTGTGTGGGGAGGGGGACTACTGTGGACCATTTTATGCTGTGTGGGGAGGGGGACCACTGTGGAACATTTCATACTGTGTGGGGAGATTGTACTATGTGTGGGGGCCACTGCGGGGCTGATTGTACTGTGTGTGGGGCCACTGCGGGGAAGACTGTACTGTGTGTGGGGCCACTGTGGGGTAGTTTGTACTGTGTGTGGGGCCACTGCGGGGCAGATTGCACTGTGTGTGGGGCCACTGTGGGGCAGATTGTACTGTGTGTGGGGCCACTGCGGGGCACATTGTACTGTGTGGAGTTTACTGTGGGGCAGATTGTACTGTGTGGGGGCCACTGTGGGGCAGATTGTACTGTGTGTGTGGGCAACTGCGGGTTAGATTGTATTGTGTGTGGGGCCACTGAGGGGTAGATTGTATTGTGTGTGGGGCCACTGCGGGGTAGATTGTACTGTGTGGGGTCCCCTCACTATTTATATCACCAGCATCTGTTTTATAGCAGACATGATATTAGTACAGGCAGTGCCGCACCTCCCATGAGGCGACCTGAAGCGAGCGCTTCAGGCGGCACTATGCCAGGGCCTCAGGGAGGGCGGCATTTTTTCTTACCTAAGCCAGTCCAGGACAAGCTGTCCTGGACTGGCTTAGTACGGAGCGGTGGATTAGGGAGGCCGCTGAAGCAGCGCTGCTCCGGCAGCCTCCCCTCACACTCAGGCAGAGAGCAGGCCTGCTCTCTGCCTGCGAACGGCGCTAAGCCCCGCCCCCTCACACTCAGGCAGAGAGCAGGTCTGCTCTCATGCCTGTGAACGTCGCTAAGCCCCGCCCCTCCACTAAGCCCCACCCCTCCGCTAAGCCCCGCCCCTCCCCGGCGGCGGGGGGGGGCTTTCTCTCGTTCGCTTCTGGCGGCGAGAGGGGCAGGTTCACCCCTGAGTACAGGCTGTAATAACATTGCACGGTCACTATAAAACAGATCCTGTGTGACGTAACTAGTGAACATTAATTGTTCAAAAGTACCAAATGCAGTTACAAGCTCTGTAAAGCCCCATTCACATGACTGTAATTTGTGGGTCTGCAATTGTGGATCCTCAGAGTTTTAAGATTAAATTGCCATGTTGGCACTCCACGATAATTTATTGGGTTTTGGGTTGCAGTTTGGGCACTCAGTCTCAAAAAGGATCGCCATCACTGTACTATACTAATATATAAATGTATACACTGTGTTATACCTGGTGCAGTGCTCATATCTGTAGTGTAAAAGTACTATACTAATATATAAATGTATACGCTGTGTTATACCTGGTGCAGTGCTCATATCTGTAATTCTTTGTGCACCAATATCTCAGGCCCTGCACTAGGTATAACACAGTGTGTCAGTATTTCCTGCAGTGTTCTTTTAAATAGGTTTGCCAGATGAATATGCAATTTGACCTACTGTATATATGACTATAAGTTTCAACTTCTCGAATATACGGCCATAAATCCCACTTCATATGCATATATCAGGGGCCAAATGTTACTTCACGCTTCATAATTCATATTACTCACACTTTAATACTATTCTTGAGCTCGCTTGCTATATCTTGAATGTGGCAGACATGTTATTCTCATCTAGAAGCAAACACTCTGCATTCAGCCAAGAAGGCAGAAATGATGGGCAATTTTACAGTAGAGACTGTTCTCATCTGTGCCTCTGTTTTGAAAGATCCTAAGAAAAGTTATTTATCACCATAGCCGGCTTGTAAGCCAACAAGACTACAAGCTATTTACTACTGCCCAGGTACAGCAGTCCAGAACATGAAATGGTTATTAAAGCAATATACCATGAACACAGAGAGAAGCTATTGTTTCTAGTAAATTTTCTTACTAAACTAGTAATAAAAGCTCTACAAAAGGAAGCGAACATACCATGTGGTCGATATACAGTGGGGAAATAAGTATTTGATACACTGGCGATTTTGCAAGTTTTCCCACCTACAAAGAATGGAGAGGTCTGTAATTTTTATTGTAGGTACACTACAACTGTGAGAGACAGAATCTAAAAATAATCCAGAAAATCACATTGTATCATTTTTAATTAAGTTTTTTTTTAAGAAGCCCACCTACTCGGTACTCATTACTAGAGATGAGCAAACACTATTCGAAACAGCCGTTTCGAATAGCACGCTCCCTTAGAAACAGGGAGTGCGTGCTATTCGAAACGGCTGTTTCGAATAGTGTTCGCTCATCTCTACTCATTACCTGTATTACGGTAATTGCACCTGTTTGAACTCGTTACCTGTATAAAAGACCCCTATCCACACATTCAATCACACTCCAACCTCTTTAAGACCAAAAAGCTGTTGAAGGGTCCATTCACACAGAGGAAAATGGTGCTTTATTTGGTGCTGAGTTTTCAGCGCTGAATAAAGCCTCCTATTGATTTCAGTGGGTGCCCCTAGCTTTTTTTCCACTAGCGGAAGTCAATGCGAGGCTTCTTTTTCAGAGCTGAAATTCATCAAAACTTTCCTCTGAGTGAATGCACCCTAAGGACACCAGGGACAAAATTGGAGACCTGCACAAGGCTGGGATTGGCTACAGGACAATAGGCAAGCAGCAAGATCAAATATTAGAAAATGGAAGAAACATGACTGTCAATCTTCCTCGGTTTGGGGCTCCAAGCAAGATCTTGCCTCGTGGGATAAAGATGATTCTGAGAAATGTCAGGAATCAGCCCAGAGCTACATGGGAGGACTTTGTTAATGACCTGAAGAGAGTTTGGACCACAGTCTACAAGATTACCATTATTAACACACTATGCCATCATGGATTAAAATCCTGTAGGGCACGCAATGTCCCCCCTGCTCACGTCAGCACATACCCAGGCCCCTTTGAAGTTCACTACTGACATCTGAATAATCCAGAGCAGGCATTGGAGAAGGTTATGTGGTTACAGTAAACCAAAAGAGAACGTTTAGGTATCAACTCGCCATGTTTGGTAGAAGAAGGATGAGTACAACCCCAAGAACACCGTGCCAACCATGAAAAATGGGGTGTAATCATTATACTATGGGGGTGCTTTTATATAAAGGGGACAGGAAGACTGCAACATATTGCAGTGAGGATGGATGGGTCCATGTATTGCTATATTTTGCCCAACAACCTCCTTCCCTCAATGAGAATATTGAAGAGGGGTCGTGGTTGTGTCTTCCAGAATGACAATGACTTTAAACACACAGCTAAGGCAACTAAGGAGTAACTCCGTAAGAAGCATTTCAAGGTCCTGAAGTGATCTAGCCAGTCTCCAGACCTGGACCCAATCGAAAATCTTTGGAGGAAGCTGCAACTCAATGTAGCCACTGAAAGATCTGGAGAAGATCTATATGGAGGAATGGGTCTAAATCCCTGCTGAAGTCTGTGCAAACATGGTCAAGAATAGAGATGAGCGAGTAGTCTTTGATTGAGCAGGTATTCGATCGAATACTACGGTATTCGAAATCATCATACTCGATCGAGTACTACTCGCTATTCGAATGGAAAAGTTCGATGCAGAACCAGCATTGATTGGCCGAATGCTATACAGTCGGCCAATCACCGCTGGTTCTTCTCCTACCTTTAGAAGTCTTCTCCGTGCAGCTTCCCTGCAGCGTCTTCCGGCTCTGAATTCACTCTGCCAGGCATCGGGCCTGGGCATAGCCGACTGCGCATGCGCGCGCTACAAGAAAATGGCCGCTTTGACTGTAAGCTGCCATTTTCTTGTAGTGCGGGCATGTGCAGTCAGCTCTGCCCAGGCCCGATGCCTGGCAGAGTGAATTCAGAGCCGGAAGATGCCGCGGGGACGCTGCATGGAGAAGATTTCTCAGAGAATCCAGCCCGACCCTCACTCGTGGACTTGGTAAGTGTAATTTGATCGACTGTTGCCTACCCCTGAAACGAGCATTTTCCCCCCATAGACTATAACAGGATTCGATATTCGATTCGAGTAGTCGAATATTGAGCGGCTACTCGAAACGAATATTGAATATCGAACATTTTACTGTTCGCTCATCTCTAGTCAAGAACTACAGGAAACGTTTGACCAGTGTAATTGTAAACAAGGTTTCTGGACCAAATATTAAGTTCTGGACCAAATATTTATCTCATGCAATAAAATGCAAATTAATTATTTAAAAATCATAAAATGTGGTTTTCCTGATTTTTTTTTTTTTTTTTTTAGATTCTGTCTCTCAAAGTTGAAGTGTACCTACAGTGGTGCATCAGTAGAGTAGAAATTCTTTATTCGAGTTTGTTCAATATAAATGGTCAGAATAACAATATGTCCCTAGGGAACTATTACACATGAGCATTTTTGTTTCAGATTAAAAAAAAACATAAAAATGTACCTTTTTTTTTCCTGACATTGTTTATGTGTGATAGCACCCTTAAGAATCCTTTCCCAGTCAATTACAATTCCTTAATACTTAACCTAGATATAATCTTAAGGTAAATATCACTGATACGCTTTATTATTTTATTAATTTATATAGCACCAAACATATCCCAACTATAGTAGAAGAGAAAGAGGATCCAGCACCCAGAACTCTTGCACACGGGGGTAGGGTTAAAACTTTGCTTTTATTTTTCACATTAAAAATTCGGACATCTCACAATAGTGTGGTCCATATGCAGAGGTGGTACTGTTAACAAAATTGTGACACTAAGCACAGTTCTTGTTATGTATTCATGATTTTAGTGCAAAAATGGCAACTTTTGTTTTCTTGTGACGCAATCTCCATTTTTCAAACAAGTGGGTAGAATGGGGCAGAAATCGAGGCAGGATGTCGATGCTTTAACCATCAGATTGACAAGCCAACTCACAGAGAACAATGACTGGCATGGATCTCACTTCTGACTGCACTTCCCTGTGTTGCACCAAAATGATTAAAAGGCTATATCCTCTTGATAATTCTGATATATCTTATTATATATGCCCATTAATATCCCTATACACCTTAGAGAAAATTCATCAAAACCTTGTGATTTCAATGGGATGGACAACTGTAAGAAGTCTATGGGGGCCTACTAACTACCCCGATAAATAGTGTTGGGAATAGAAAGGATGCGCTGAAGACACTCAAATATATCTCTCAGAAATTACCACTCTGTTGTCCAGAGTTCCAGAATGTCTACCAGCCATAGCACCCTTCTTCTCATCTCGCTTTCTCAAACTCAACAAGGAGAAAACGAAGTGCCTCATCTTCACTCTCCCCCTCATGGGCCTCCTACCTTACCCGTCCATCAAAGTTAATGATACTATACTTATCCCAGATCCAAAGATAAGTTGCTGTGGGATAACCCTTGACACAGACTATTCCTTCAAGAAACATATCCAAGCCCTCAACATCTCCTGCTGCCAATTTCATTTTCTCAAGATCCTTTGAAAAATAAGAGCTGGAATTGGCAACAGTTCTACTTACCTTTGCACTAGCTTTAATAATTCTCCTCCATTGAGAACGAGCACAAACAAGGATAAGAGGTGTGACGGAGTCAACCAATCCGTGTTTCAGTAGGGCTTTCAATGAATCAATGATCATATTGGCACATGTGGGTGAGAACTCCATCTCCCACCTGCACTGGCTTTTAATACATTGTATGCAATGCTGTATGTTATACAGTTTTCCTGCTAAGATATGAAAACCAAGTGACAGCTGGTGGCTTTAGTTTGTTCATCATTGACTTCTATAGATGGAAATGCATCAGTTAAATCAGTAGCTTTCCCTAGTATAAAGCACTAAATTTCACTTACAATAAGCAGACATTTATACACAGATCTGCTCTTTGCACTGAGGTTGGGTACAGACAGTCGTAACCAGAATCAATTTTAAGTTACTGCATTCCCAAGAGGGCACTGGTCTGCCAACAAAGGCCTGCAGCACCTTCTAGGAATCCCTGCACAGGAACACTCTTGACTACGTATAGTATGGTATGGAGACACAGTCTCCATTTGGCTCCCACACGGTATATTGCCACCATAATATTTTTCCCTTTGTTTGCCTCCATATGTATTATCACCCTCTCTTTTGGCCCATATACAGCCTATATATTGCCTCTTTATTGGACCCCACACAGTGTAATGGTAGAGCATTACCTACTGAATTATTCCATCGGGTAACGGATGACATTTTACTCACCCATCCCCACTCCTGCCCAGACTCCAAGGGTTGCTCTTCAGTGTCAGGGTTTGCTGTGTAATTCCCTTTTTAGGTCAAGGAAAAGTGAGGCATGGACAAGAGCGGAGATGAGTGAGTAAAAGATTGCTTACTACCTGCTGGAATAATCTAATAGGTAGCAACCAATGAAAAAAAAATGACATCATGCAGCCTACCATTACAGGCTTCCCCTGATCTCTAGGGCCTCATGCAATTATGTGTGTTGAGTTATGGCCAAATATGCCCCGCTTGTGTCATATGTTATAGGCAGGACCAGTCAGATTGCCATGATTAATACCAGTAGTATAGTTTATAGTGTAACTACAATATCCACAGATTGGCTGCAGTGACCATATGGTAGCGGGCTGTTAACAAAAACTGGGAGAACTAACAGCACTGGATTGCCAGGGACAGAACAGGTATTTTTATTTGTAAATAGTTACGGTACATTTATAGGTTGAAAATCCCTTTTAGGCTAAGGCCCCACGGGCCATAAACGCAGTGATAAAGCGCTGCGGGAAGAACCGCTGCGGGATCGCATTGCGGTTCTTTCCACAGCGCTTTGAAGAGAAAGTTCACAGAGTTTTCCTCCGCGGACTTTCTCTTAACATTATATCTACAGCAAAGCCGCCGGCGTTTCCGTAGATATAATTGACATACTGCGATTTGCAAAGCTGCGACGGCTTTGCAAATCGCAGTGTGTCCGCACTGTGTTTTTTTCCGCAAAGTGGGCATGGGATTCTCATGAATCCCATTCCCTTTGCCTGCACTGTACAACGCCAGTCTCCACTGTGGGCAAATGCGGCGTTTACGTCCCGTGGTGTCCCAGCCTATTTTCTGTACGTAGCAGAGGATAGAATGGCACTGATCATGGAATTATAGTACCTATTGATACTCCATAACATCCTATGATAGGAAACTCCTTTATTTAATGACAGAGATAACATTTTCTTGATAAAGTGCCAGAATGTCTCAGTTTAGAGGAGGCAATGAACAGAAAATAACTTGTCAAGCAGTGGGGAAATCAATCGCTGTCAAAGCTCTGCAGGAATCATCTTCGGACCACCAGCGTGTTCTCTGAAGGTAAGTAGTTTCATACAGACAGAGCTCAGGATAGCCAAGTGGTTTGTTATTACCTTGAGCACATATAGGCTGATATACATTTTGCCTGGTTTCTGCTGGGGGCAGTAGTCGGGAATGTTCCATTCTCAGCATCCCTTCACATCTCCTACCAGGTGACTGCCTTTTCTAGTTGGAGATATATGGATGAAAGCCTTGTATTACAGAACTCCTGATTATTGAATTCCTCAGTAAAATGGGGCTGAATTTTCGCATTATTTTATTGTCATCTAAAAATTATGCTTATAATATAAAATATGCAAAGCTATCATCATTTATTTTCTTGTGCTTTTGCCTATATAACATACATTTACCATGTACGTTACATCATCAACATGTCTTTATTCTTTACATTTTGCTTGGGGCACCTCCAGGTTTTGCCCTCAGTCTTATGATACTGTCCTTCCTAAAATAATTCCGCTCATCCGTCATTCTCCTAATGGTTGGATAAGTTTAATTAATGTCTTAAGGTTTAATCAAAGAAACACGAGGTCATCAGGGCTACATACAGTACATGTGTCAATTCTGTGTTCTTGCATGAGTGATTTAATTACATTGGTCGAAGTGCCCTTGAAGGAGATGTTGTATATAGCCTGCCTGGGTGGAGGAGAATGTACTCACACTATAAGACTATAAGATCACTACCTAGGAGAATATTGCAATTCAATTCATTCTTTGGACAAAAACATGCTTTATATTAGTAATACACAAAGAAAATGACATTTCTGCTGTATCACACCAACTCATTGACAGTGTTTTACGAGTTACCTGGAAAATCTTCAAAATTGTCACAATAAAGGTGCACATTATTTTAGCATTTTAGAAAAATAAAAATAAATTCTCAGGTGTCGTAAAGTGTCAGCAATTTATTTTCCTCTACACAGGCACAGCCATACAGTTACATAATAAATCTCTACCTGTCCTACTGACTTATGGGGAACGACAACCGAGCTTAACAATAAATCCATAGTAAATCCATTTTAAGAAGCTCCAGTTAGAGATTATTCACATGTACGCTTTTAGTGGATGTATGATGTCATTGTTAATGACAGACTCCATGTGACCTCATTGATTTTAAGGGGTGCACGTAGCCTCCTAAATATGCTCTGTTTTGGTCCATTTGACACCCATGAAGGTCTGTTGGTCTTAGAAAATCACAGACACACTCATGTCCATTACCACAACCCAACAATGCTGGAAAGTATAGAAATGTTTTTAAAAAGTCCGTCCATTTTTTATGTTCATCCATAGACAGCAAAAGACCTAAAAATAAGCAAGATTAAGTATAGTTTGTGATCAACATGGTCATTGCTTCTGCTAAAACTCTAGGTTATCCCATTAGTGGGGTTATCCGGTGTCTAGTACTGAAGGCCTATTCTTCGGATAGGCCGTCAAATCAGGTCTGTACCGAGACAGCGTGGATTTTGATAATGTTTACACTTTGCGAGCAGTGCTGTTCACTAGCCGTACAAAGTATAGCAGCGAGTGTATGGAACAGCACTGCAGTGGCCAGACTTGCTGCTATAGTTTGTTTGGGGAGTAAGCAGCACTGCTCACAGTGTGTAAACAATACAAGGGACACACTGTCTCAGTACGGGTGATTTGTGGGTATCAAACCCAGCAGATCTAAGGCCCGATTCACATCAGCGTTCGGTATTCCGTTCAGGAACTGAAATGGGATCCATATGTTTTCTGTGCGGTGTTCGCACGAATCATGCGGAGAGAAAAGTACTTCAAGCTACACTTTTCTCTCCACAAGATTTGTGCGGACTACAGGCGGAAAACACACGGACCCCATTATAATCTATGGGGTCCATGTGCTTTCTTTGCTAACCACTTTTTAATGAGTTGGGTATTCCATTAAGTGGGGCCCCAAGTGGACTTCCCGAACGGAATACCGAACACAAGTGTAAACCGGGCCTAAAATAGAAAATACTAGAAAAAGTATGACCCCTTCAAAAATATCTGTCACCTATCCACAGGTAAGATATGATGTATGATCATATGGGTTCCAATGATGGGATCTCCACCAATCATCTAAGAGGAAGTCCAAAGCAACCAGAAATGGAGACTGGAATGGGAATGCCTATGGGATGGAGGCAAGTAGCCAAGAACAATGCTGTACTAGACTATGGCTGACAGTTTTATATATTTTGAATGGAATACTAGTGCACATGTGTGACTACTGCTTCATGCAAACATCACTACAATGGAGGCCTGGACCCCCTGTTCTAGTGGTTGGTGGACAAGTAGTTGAGCACCAACTTTTCGTATATTTATCACCTATACTTTGAATAAGTGAGCAATGTTTTAGTGGGATGCAGTAACCCCTTTAATATAAAAAAATATATATATATATATATATATATATATATATATATATATATATATATATATATAAACAAAGTTTACATAGTTTATTGAACAAAGGGAACAATTACTCTAAATCACAAACATTTAATGCTGCGAAATAAAATCTTGCCATTTTTTGATCCAGCAAACTAGCAGGTCTTACAGCTTTGCTACCTCTATGATAAGGACGGTGACGTTTGCTGTAGCTTTTAGCATATCGATATTTCTTGATGACTGTATTTACAACAGATTATTCAAATATTACATGACAGTTCTCACATATCTTGAAATTCAAAACATAGCAGAACCAATACAATGGATCTAGTCATTGAAGTACTCGTATTTACCGTATGGATGGATAGAACTGGTAGAAATGGTTGATAAATAAGTTGCAATATTGTAACTTCCAAACCACAACTCATTTATTTCATTGGTGCTTGTAACAAATTGAAAAATGGTGCAGCTGAGTTATTAAAGACGGCAAACATTTTATACAAGATATTTTACGGCACCGCTGTGTCATCTGTCTGGTGTAGACTGATATATGAGCCTCGGTGCACTTTTCTGTTCTCATTATTACCTACTGTTCTACTCCCTTCAATTAATGCTAAAGCTACAGTGCCCTATAGATGGCAGTGTTCACTCATAAACAGATAAGCTGTACAGTATATATAATGGAACTGACAAATATAATCAACCATGCGAAAATACTGATATATCACATTCTACTATACATCTTCCTATACTAGCCTTTCAGGGTAAATTTGGGATGGAGGTGTATAATAGGAAGTCGCACACCGTTCCCATACTTAGTATAGTAGTCTACAACATATTAAACCCTTTTAAAATGATTTCCCATTTACTAGGGGGCCTTTCCTTTATGCTTGCTAGGTAGTACCCTCAAAAGTTAGGTCTATTGCCTAGCAATAGGCATCAACACCAGCTGTACCCAGTGGGGATCCAGAAGTGTCACATACTTCACTTTGGTGCCCAATGTCTGGTGGCCAAAATCATTTCAAAGGAAATTTGAGGCTTTTCTGTAGTGGTATTATGGTGAATATTATTATTATTATTATTATTATTATTATTATTATTTGTATATATTTTGCTTTTCTTGGCAGAGGATCTTTATGTGTTACATGTTGTATACATTGTTTCTTTCCACCTATCTCTATATACATAAAGGTATACACAACTCTAAATAATAGTATATATGAAATACTCGGAATAATAATAAATATAAAATAATACCAATATAAATAGCTCGTAAATACATTGTTACCTATACTCAAGTCATAGGTTTTCAAACACTTCCTCGCAAATAAAAAAGCATGCATGCTATCAGTGAAACAGCCATACATTACTATGATATGGTATGTTACAGCATACACTACCAGGTTACTGAAATTGAACATAAAAGCAATAGAAATATGTTTCCTTAATAATAAAGCGGTATGTTTACATTCATATAGCTTGGGTAATATTATTATAAAACGGCTATTGCTTCAGCACCATGTTGTGCAGCCCTCGACCAATCAGTCCAGAGGGGTGGAAGGAGCTACAATATATCTCCACAGTGTCAAGGTTAGGAAGGGGGCGTGCTATGCACCCTGCCTATTATGTATACCATGCCCCTTTGGCTATAACAACCATATGCCTATTGAACTAGAGCTTTAAAACCAGTGTCCTTATAATGTCCCTGACTGTCTGTGTTATTGTGATAATGTGATCAGCAGGAGATTAATTCAGTGCTCTCCAACACTTCCTACACTACTTCCAGCACAGTATCCATTCAGTAATCTCATCGCTGGAACAACATGCTGAGGGCTCAGGAAAAAGGGGACAGATAGCAGAACTGGAGCTCTGGCTCACTTTATTCCAAGTACATGAAACTTTGTTCTATCATGGGGGTGGTCGGTATCACTGCTGCTCTGTATAGACATATATAGTTGGCTGTCAATGCATTGTCTTATTCATTGTACACACATACACAAAGTATCACCACCATAGAAGTAATATCTAAGCATCCCAACATGATGTGAGTGATGATTATTATGGACTGCCTTATGGTCCTTGCTTTATCTTACGGACAGTTCTTTAACCCTATATACCTAAACTAGTCCTTGCTTCTATAACACCTAATGTAGCGCTTTCTGCACTTCTCCCTTACAGATATCTATTGTATTTTCCACTTTTAACACTTTCACTACCATCCCATCTATTTACACATGCTTGAAGCAAAGTCCTAGCAACCCCCACCAGTCTAGTGTGTGACAGCTGTTTAGGAACGATTATGGTCTATATAAAGCTAAAAGGTGCCCCAACATTTAAGGTGGATTGATCTTAAGGTGGATTACAAAAAGGGGGGTGCTGAGTTGCAAAAGAAGGGGGCATGAGTTTGCTTACCTGACAATGACATACATGACCAGAACGTTTCCAAAGAGCCCCACCACACAGATCATGGAGTAGAGGGCAGTGATGATGATGGCTATGATGATGGAGTTGGTGTCCTCATGAGGATGTTCTCGTCCATTGCACAGATAGGACTGGTTGCCATCTAGCCTGGTGGTGTTACCTAAGGTACCCACTGGACATCTGATGGCTGACAGTGAGCCATTGACACCTAGATCAGCGAGGCTGCTGTTCTGCAAGCTGTCAGGGAGTGACAAAGAGCCGTTCATAATAATGTCCATGTTGACAGCAGCCAGAGACACTTGAGAGGTAAGACAGGCTAGGATGTGAGTGCTGGATCTCCAGTCCCTTCAGTCTCTCTCACATCTTCCTCCTCCTCTTCTGCTACTTCCCCCTCTCCCCCTCCTCTTTACAGTCACAGAGAGAAACCTTTCAGCCAGCTAGTAACTAGGCAATGACAGAGATGGCAAAGTAAAGCACAGCTCTGGCTGCAGGTTGCATGTAGACAGCAGTGGTGGCCATGGGTGGACATGTCTAGTAGTGGCTGCTGCTACCTGCTGCATCCTATTCACACCACGCCTCTTAACTCATCATTCCTAATCTAGCTGAGCATGTCAGGCTGGCACAGGGGGCTGCTGTACAAAGCTGGGTAGCAGAGCTGAGTGCTAGTGTTATTACACACAGTGACAGAAAACAGCAGCTGGGGCTAAAGGCCATGAACCAACTGCCTACACCTACACAGCAACACAGCATCAGATACAATGCACCCTATTAAATCCAGTACCCTCCAAGTTATGACAAGGCTTGCACGGATTTGGAGTGTTTACTGTAACTCTTTCCTTTCTAGACTGCACAGAGGAAGTGATTGTGTCCCTAAATATGCAATGTATGTATACATTGTGCTGTACTTGGTATGAAGGTAACTGAGTCATATTAGTGCATGCAGTATCCTCTAAACCCTATGTAATGCAGAGACAAGGTGGTCACCTGTACAATGTAGAGTCAGCCTTTCACTCACACTTCCTTGGCTGTCACTATTAAGTAAACAGCTGAGTAGGACAAAATAAGCCAAATGTTCATTCCCACTGCTCACATTAACAGGAGACAAATGGAAAAGCTTTAAAACACCATTACTTCCCCACACTACCTGATGCCTTCATATTCCAGAAATGGAAACAGCTGATTTACCATTGTAAAATATCAAAGATACCAACCAAAATATAATGGAGGCTTTATACACCTATCCACCATAACATGGAAAACACTGACAACATTATGTGATGACTTTCACCCTTGACAGGATTCAAACCAAGGACTCTAGCGCTGCAAAGCTGCAGTGCTAACCACTAAACTACCATGTAGCCCCAATGTGGGTAAATTTTACTAGGTAATTCACTTTGTCTTTGTGTGGATGGCTGGGTGTATGTATCAGAATGTACCCATGAAAGATGGCAAGCCACCAGAGGCAGAGTGAGGCTCTGGGCAATGCACAGAGGACTTTTATCACCACCGCAGCAGGCATCTAGCTGACCCAATATAGCCAATGGGGTCCACAGTTGTTTGTGGGTATCTGCTGTTTTAGCGATTAGGCTCTCCGTCACTTGGGTTTCCCAGTGAACCCAAACGTCAGAGATTCTAACGCTAATGGGAACCTAGCAAAGCTTTGGGTTTTTTTCTTTTTTTTTTTTTTTTGATTCATGGAGATGTTATTTTGGCATATATCGCATTCAGGACCAAAATAATATTCCAAAGTGAGTAGACGACATCATGGCAACAGTATTCCTTAACCCCTTCCCGCCGATGGCACTTTTTGACTTCCTGACCAAGCTCGATTTTTCAAAACTGGCATGTGTCACTTTATGTGGCAATAACTTTGGAACGCTTTAACTTACCAAATTGATTTTAGGATTGTTTTTTTGTAACACATTGTATTTCATGGTAGTGGTAAATTTTGGTTGATATGTTTTGTGTTTATATGAAAAAATAGGAAATTTGGTGGAAATTTTGAAAAATATGCATTTTATAAAGTTTGAAATGATGTGCATTGCATACAGATAGTCAGACCGCCAAAATTATATCATAAATCTCATGTCCCAGATCTCTGCTTTATGTTGGCATCAAACTTTAGGCGCCCTTTTAATTTTTATGGACATTATAAGGTTTACAAGTGAAACAACAATATTCAAAATTTTCAAGAAATTTCCAAAACCCATTTTTTAAGGGACTAATCCAGTTATGAAGGGGTTTTGAAAAACCCTTGTATTAAAGCCCCCCATAAATCACCCCATTTTCAAAACTGAACCCCTTAAATAAGCCAAAACAACATATACCTAGTAATTTAACCCTATAAGTGCTTAACAGGAATTAATACAAAATGGAGGTGAAATTTTCAAATTTGATTTTATTTTACTAATATTTTCGTTTAACCCTAGAATTTGCA
This sequence comes from Leptodactylus fuscus, assembly GCF_031893055.1. Classification (NCBI taxonomy): domain Eukaryota; kingdom Metazoa; phylum Chordata; class Amphibia; order Anura; family Leptodactylidae; genus Leptodactylus; species Leptodactylus fuscus. Next base: position 61,393,643 of record NC_134267.1, on the reverse strand, counting down.
CATTCACAAGGGGTTAAAGGAGAAAACACATCCCACAATTTGTTAGGCAAGTTCTCCCGACTACCACAGTACCCCACTTGTGGGTGTAAACTAATATATGGACGCACAGCGAGACGCAGAAGGGAAGGCACGCCAAGGAGCTTTTAGAGGGCAGATCTGGCTGTGATCAGTTTCAGGAACCCTGTCGCATTTACAAAGTCCTTCAGGTGTCAAAACAGTGGAAACCTCTAGAAAGTGACCTCATTTTGAAAACTGCACAACTCAAAGAATTTATCGTGATGTAGTGAGCATTAGTAACCCAGAAGTGAATATGTAAGCTGTGCGGAGTAAATTGGGTACACCAAATCCCATTCTATTTTCCCACTAGCTCTTATGACACGGACGGGGAAGAGGGGAATTCTGGGGGATCAGCGCTGGTGTATTATCTCTCATAAGCTCTAAATATGGGGTGTCCCTGAAAACGCTCGCACAGATTATACATTTCCTTCTAGTCGCAGCCACTTATGTCCTAATGATTTGGTGACTTTTAGGGTTTTGGTCTTCATATTGTACAAGCTAGATTTTTATTTTTATCTTCTGGCAATGTGGCCATATGAGGGCTTGGTGTTTGCGGTATTAAATGAGCTTCTCAATGCCACCATTTTGGGGCCTGCAACTTATTGACTACATTTTATTAACTCTTTCTGGGTGGGATGTAAAAGGAAACATCAATTCTGGCATTGCTTTTTAGCATTTATTTTTTTTCCTACACTAATCTAAACACCCTCCCCTACCTACTTTCTAAATAACATTATTTTTCTAAAATCTATATTTACCCTTATCCCTGGGGCGGTGACATTTTCTGGTTATCCAGGGATGATCCGTTTCCCCATTTCCGGAAACAGAACGTCATTACTAATCCTTCACCCTCCCATCCACTCAATCATACTTACGCCTCTCTTTTTTCCAAGCTTCTCACTGCGGGACGACTCCTCTCTGTTTTCTGACTGCTGATGTGTGCTATAGAGCCAGCGCTGCTCTGTGCAGCCAATATTCCACCTCTACTGCGCTTGTGTGGGAGCGGCATCAGAGTCTTAAGCAGTTTAGGTGGCTCGTCGGATACAGAGCAGTGCTGGGTCTATAACATGCGCCGGCAGTCAGTAAAGGATGGGTCATTCCGCAGGAGGAAAACTGAAAGGAAAAGAGGTAAGTATGACAATGTGACGGGGGAAGGGGCTGAGTTAGTTGGGAAGAGCTAGTAGTGGGGGAGATAGCTAGGAAGACAGGGAGGGGGGAGTGAGGTGAGAGGGGTAAGGTGCATTCACACGATGTAACGTGCAGCGTGATCTGGCACGTATACGGCAAAATCACGACTGCAAAATAACGCGGTATACGATCCTAACTCCCATTGAAATGAATGGGAGATTTTACAGCGCGCAAACTCTGACACGCCATACACGTGCCAGATCACGCTGCACGTTACATCGTGCGAATGCACCCTTAGTGTGGAAGTTACATAGTAGGAAGCTTAACCAGTAAACCAATGCAAAGGATATCAGGAGCTCCCAGAGACACCCTGAAATCACTCAAAACACTGCAAAAGATATATGGGTGCGTGCATTAACCCATTAATAACACTAAAAGACCATTAAAAAAATAAATAAATAAACACTCCAACACTTCAAAGTATCAGTGAATGTATTTCAAGACAACGTTTTGGTTCTCAACTAGACCCTTTCTCAAGCCGCTCTTTATGTACGGCCAAATAACTGCACCAATCTGCAGCAAATTGGCAGCAAATTGGCACACAGAAAAATCTGGTGCTTCTCAAGATATTAGACTCTTCAGCTCTCAATAATCTACCGTTAGAGACGACAGGGAATGCAGAGACTTAAACCAGGATTTTCTGGAATAGTGACAGCAAAACCACCTCAAGATTAATGCTGGGAAGACCAAGGAGACGGTGGTGGACTTTAGTAAGCAGAGAAGTGCTCTGAATCCGGTGGTCATCCAGGGAACAAGAATTGAGATAGTCAAGACCTATATGTACCTGGGTGTACTCTTCAATAGTAAGATGGACTGGGCTGATCACCTGGATGCGCTGCACAGAAAGGCCACAGCAGGCTCTACCCGCTCAGGAGGCTGAGGGCCTTTGGAGTCCAGGGGGCACTTTTTAGGACCTTTTTCAACTCTGTGGTAGTATCAGCCATCTCCTTCGGAGTGGCCTGCTGGGGGAGTAGCACACCAGCCAGGGATAGAAGTAGGCTCGACAGGCTGGTTATAAGGGCCACAGATGATTCATAACATTGCAAGGGAGCGGAGCTACATGTGGCACAGTGTGGCACATGTGGCACAGTGACCCTTTCTGTCTGGTGCGGACTTCTGTGGGCACTTCACTGAATGCCATTTTACTGATTCCCTCCATTCTTTCATTGTTTCACTGGACTGATCAACCTTACTTTGACCCTACAGGTACTGTAGTCAGCTGTGACCTCCAGACAGCCCACTTTCTACTGTATATATTCCAGGTTTTAGGATACAACTCCTACTCCTCCTGGCAGAGCAAATGCTTAAACCACAAGATAATCACAGTGAGTGCAGATAATCTACTCAGCCATCAGGAAGATGCCTCTTTTTTCTGTCTTTAAACCCTGGGACCCTCTGCCAGTGGGTATTACAACTCTGGACACAGAATCAGTGAGTACCATACTTAATAGCATCCCTTTCCCTTTTTCCACTGATAGCTCCACCATTTTCTAGAACTGGGCCTCTTCCAGTACAGCCTGATCAGACAGAGTTGCTCATTATCAGGAGGTGTGCTGCAGTGAAAGGCAAGAAACTAAAACATCCAGACAATAGTCTGACAAACTACTTTGAAAGGGAACGGAGAAAGATGGAGATAATGTCTGTATAGACTCTAACCCTGCAGAAGTTCTCCCTATAATATTTTGGAAAGCGATGAGTACCTTGAAGGTGCCATGCCTGACTACTCTATGGATACTGCAGCATTACCTCCTACCATGGAGGACATCAGACATAAAGTTGAAAAATGTATTATGGTAATATGGCTCTGGAGGAGGAACTCACTCCACATTACAACAGAATAAAGACCTCTGCATTCCGGTGAATTGTAGTGAAGCATGTGATCTATTTTATTTCATTTGTACAGTATAGAAATCCATACAGTATATTGTAACATTTTGGTCCTCCCGGACCTTCTTAGACATTCGGATTGCCACTGTGAGAGAGTAGGATGAAAGAGCCAGGCTGCAGATGTACTGTATGGATTGCTTTACTGTACAAATTAAATAAAATAAATCACCTGCTTCACTACAAATCACTGGAGTGTGGAGGTCTTTATCCGGTTATACAGTAAAAAACAAAACAAAAAAAAACCCCGTGGTCACTGAGATACCTTAACTCACCCACTCAATGTCAAGTCTGTTCAAACAAAAACCTCGCCTGGAACTACTTCTGAGATTAAATACTCCTCTCAAGTCATCATCGACTTCTCGATCAATTAAAGAGGATGGTCTGGAAAATGTCCATACTTCCAAAGATTGTGCCATAGAAACTACTTTAACCCCTTCTCGACATCCTTTGGATCAGCCGCCATAGCTGCTGGGTCTATGCTGTATTATGCGCTTGAGACCCCGTGCTAATGTCCATAATCAGTGCCTCCACTTTGGTCAAAGATGACCAAAACACCATTTTGCTTCTGGCTCTTGGGCGCCGTCATTTTGCCGTGGATTGCTGGCTTATGAAACGAGATCTGGGGCTTCGAGTCCCATTGTCATGACAGCTGGGAGCCTGTTGAAGGCTCCCAGGGTTGTCTTCCATTTATTTGTATGGAAGGCTGGTTTATGCAGGCTGCCACAAAAATGCCAACATTTTGCAATTCATTAGCATTGTAATGCATTCATAAGTGATCAGGCCCCATGGGGTTCAAGACTCCAAAAGGGTTTAATAAATAAAATAATGAAAAAAAAAGGAAATAAAATATAAAGTATTAAAAGTAAATCCCGTAGCGGGGGGAAAAAAAATCCAAAGTTCAAAATGCTATTTTATCACTTTTTTGGCTCTACTAAAAATTTGAATAAAAAATAATCAAAGGAATAGACATTCCTCAAAATTGTATAACTAAAAAGTACACCTTGCCCAACAAAAAAATACACTCTATTCATCCCCATACATGGAAATATAAGAAAGGTACGGGTGTCAGAATATGACGACTTTAGAAAAAGGTTTTTTTTTGTAAAGTTTTAGATTTTTGTTAAGGGGTTAAATTCTAAACAAAGCTATGTAAATTTGGTATCCCCAAAATTGTACCAAAACAGAATACAGGTCACATGTCATTTTGGCTGCAGAGTGAATGCCGTAAAAACGAAGGCTACAAGCAATGCAGTTTTTTTTTTAATTCAAAGTTTATTGAACAAGAGCAAAGATGACAACAAATAATATTGAAATCAAACTGGGGGGAGGGGTGGAGGCGCAGCTCACACCAACATCCCAAGCAGCAAGTAGCAAAGGAATCTGGAGTTCAATAAACATTTATAAAAAAATTTTTTTTTTGAACAACAACAGACACATATCGACAAGAAGAAAGAGAAGAAGAGAGAAGGAGGGAGGAAAGAGACAAGAGGGAGAGACAAAAGGAAGAGGGGAGGGGAGGGAAAGGAGGGGGGAAATGGAAATCGTAGCGATAAACCGAAAATTTCACAGTTTACATTATACCAGACCATAAAATAATACCCCAGATTGTAATAGGCGCAAACAGGAAGGACCGCCACATCTATTGCGTGATGTATTAACGATTTTCTAACCAGGGAGACCAAACTTTCACAAAAACCTTATGATTTCTCTTGGTCCTACTCATCATTTCCTCAAATCTCGCAATTTGATTGGCTTTTGCTAGCCAGTGGGCAAAAACAGGCACCTGTGAAGATTTCCATAGTAATGGGATTTGCAGTTTTGCAGCTGAAAGTAGGTGGTATACCAGAGTCTGTGCATGTGGCTGGAGTCGTGGCACTGGCGGAAATAAAATAAGCATGGCAGGAATAAGTTCAAAGGTGTCGAATCCAAGTGACTTGATCTTCGACTCCACCGCAGACCAATACTGCCGAATGGATGGGCAAGTCCACCAAATATGTAACAAAGTCCCACTAGCCCCGCCGCACCGCCAACAGAGGTCTGAGTCTATTAGGCCATGTGAGTGCAACCAAGAGGGAGAGCGATACCACCGTGATAGCAATTTATAGTGGTTTTCTTGGAGTCTAACACATGTGGAGATCCCATGAGACCTGGCAAGAACTAACTTCACCAAGTCATCTGTAAGCGTAACACCTAAGTCCAATTCCCAGCTATTGATAAAGAAGGGTTTAGTAGTAGTCGGAGGCCTAATTATTTTGTGGAAAAAGGTAGCGACCTTAAACTTCTTAGTGCTCGCTAAAAAGTACATCTGCTCATAAGGCGTGGGGCCTCTCTTCCAGTCCGGAATTAAGTCAAAGAGACGCTTGCAGGTGGCGTAATGGGAGACATGAAGAAAGGTGAGGACTTTTCGTCTGTCAGCAAAAGCAGGCGTTTGTGGGAGTTCTTCCGGAGGAGGCAAGCCTCCCTGCTCACAAAAAGATGCTAGAGGAACCTTAAGAAGCAGCATCCAAAAATCCTCCAAGGGTCGAGCAATCTCCGGAAGGCATTCAGGTATCAGTGCTGCCGGGAGACAAAGGGAAGGAGCCGGAGCAATCCTGTGTCTAAACTTTTCCCACGTCTGTAGAGCACCCCCCAGAACCGCATCACGCACAGAGACTTTTCTACTTTTCCGCTTAGAAGAAGTCGAAGACCACAGGTCTGCCAGGAAATAGGGACCATACGTAGTCGTCAAGAGTCTACCCAGAGAGGACTCAGGCGGGGTTGTAGCAAGTTCAGTCCAGAAGTGCAATTGAATGGCTTCGTAGGTTTGTTGTAAATCTGGGACATTTAAGCCTCCTTCCTGTTTGCGCCTACATAGAGCAGAATAAGCAATGCAGTTTTTATCCAATTCCCCCTTCATTTTCCAGCCTCCCAGTACATTGTACAGAATATGATACCATTATGAAGAACAATTTGTCCCACAAGCATTGATCCCTCATTTGGTTCTTTGAATGGAAAAAAAAAGTAACAAATCTATGGGGTTTAGAAAACAAGGAGTCAAAAACAAAAAACTAAAAATTCCTCTGGCAGGAAGAGGTTAAAAGTTATGTACTTAGCTCTGTGCATATGTGTGTGGATATGTCGCAATAAATACAACTGCAACAATTAGCAGTTATGGCTTTAGAAGGGAAAGCACAACACACTGAGACCAAGATGGGGGACTTTGCAATCTCACACAACAAATTAATTGACATTCATTGACTTGGAAGACCGGTTCCCCCATATCAAACTTAGAGGAATTCCAGAGAGCATCACTTCTGTTGATTTAACACCTTATCTGATCAAAATCTAACCAAACTCTTGCTGCCAGATTGTTCCCCCACTGATCTCATTATTGTCAGGGCCTATAGAATTACTTGTCCTAAGCATCTCAACGAAAATGTCCTGAGAGATGTCCTGGCCATTTCTTAATATTAAAGAAAAACTTATGGCTATGTTCCCCAAAGTTCCTGTTCGGAACGATGACAAGATATTCAACTCTATACAGATCTTTGTGCCATTACATTGCGCCTTCGACAAGAGCTAACACCCATCACAATATCACTACGTAGACACAAAATCCTCCACAGATGGGGGTTCCCGGTGAAGCTTCCTATTACCCGCCATGGTGCTCTCCATGTTGTCAACATCCTTGAAAAAGGAAAAGAACTACTACTCTCTTGGAACACCTCAACAACGTTTTCTAAAGCTGACGATAACCCACCTAGAACAAATTTAGACTGGCGCCTTTTGGACCCCGTGCAATGCTTCAGCACCTGTTGATATCTTCCGGCTCATTCTGAACTGTTGCTCCTTTGCAATACAGTTATACTGTATTAACCTTCTAAACTGCGAGTTACTTCTCTCATTGTTCTCACTTGTTCTTTTTTTTGTGATTTTGTTTACAGTGACAATTTCTAAACTCTTGTCTTGTTCCTAAAGTTTCACAGTGATGTATACCGGCTACCTTCACATGTGACATGGTGCTTAAATTTTCCTCCCACAATGTGCAAGGCCTGATCTGCTCTCAAAAACAATCCTTGTTTTGGAAGGAAGCCTTCTCATTACACACAGATGTCTTTTGTGCCCAAGAAACGCACCTTTTGCAAAGAGATACCTATGGATTAAACCAACATTGGGAGAATTAACAGCTATATTCAATCCAACATATCATTTTGGAAAAGGTTCTTTCACATAGATTGTTTGGTGATGTACATTTTTATAGGAATTGGTTATCATGGGTCATATGTCCTCTCTAACAGGAAACCTCTGCTACATCAGAGCCGAGGGTGCGCTTGAACCCTTCTGCACCCTCGGCTCTGCTACATCAGAGCCGAGGGTGCGCTTGAACCCTTCTGCACCCTCGGCTCTGCTACATCAGAGCCGAGGGTGCGCTTGAACCCTTCTGCACCCTCGGCTCTGCTACATCAGAGCCGAGGGTGCGCTTGAACCCTTCTGCACCCTCGGCTCTGCTACATCAGAGCCGAGGGTGCGCTTGAATCCTTCTGCACCCTCGGCTCTGCTACATCAGAGCCGCGGGTGCACTTGAACCCTTCTGCACCCTCGGCTCTGCTACACCACCGGAGCGCACGGCCAACTCTGCTCAATCTCCGGCATAGCAGAGCTGGCTGTGCACTGAACTCTCGGCTACGCCACCGGCGTAGTTGAGCTCAGCACACATATTCAGCTCTGCTTCATCACGCCAATAGAAAGCATTGGCCAGCGCTGATTGGCCAGTTTACAGAATTCGGCCAATCAACGCTGGCTCTGTCGGAGGAGGCGGAGTCTAAGGTCGGACCTGAATGGAGACTGGTGTTGAGTGATCTTAGACTCCGCCTCCTCCGGCAGAGCCAGCGCTGATTGGCCGAATTCCGTAGACTGGCCAATCAACGCTGCTCAATGCAACCCTATGGGAAAAAGTTTATCTCACAAAAATCACAATTACACACCCGATAGAGCCCCAAAAAGTTATTTTTAATAACATTCCCACATAAATAAAGGTTCTCCCTAGCTATCCCTGCCTGTACAGCTATCCCTGTCTCATAGTCACAAAGTTCACAGTCTCCTATGACCCGGATCTGAAATCCACTATTCGTCTAAAATGGGGGTCACCTGATTTCGGCAGCCAATGAATTTTTCCGATTTTTTTCGATGCCTCCGGTGTCGTAGTTCCTGTCCCACCTCCCCTGCGCTGTTATTGGTGCAAAAAAAGCGCCAGGGAAGGTGGGAGGGGAATCAAATTTTTTTTGAATTTGCCACGTGATGTTCGATTCGAATCGAACACATCGAACAGCCTGATATCCGATCGAACATGTGTTCGATAGAACACTGTTCGCTCATCTCTACTCTCATCTATTATACTCATGGGGTAAAGCTTCCACTCTCCTGGTATGACAGTGGGTCGATCTCTTCCCATGGAGTTGAGATTCATATCTCAAGTTACAGTTTTCAGTACTGCTCATATATGGAATCGAGGTACTTTCCTCTCCTATGTTACTGATGTCACCATTTTTAATTAGAGTTTGCTCCAACCTACATACTATTTTGTATTATGTACTATGATCTTTATGTACGTATTCTGTACTTTCCCTCATATTGTGAATGATCTCTTCATTTATGCACAGTTTATAATCTAGGGTATGTGATGTGCCTCATTTCATTTTGCTTTCTTTCATTTTAGATCATGATTTAAGATACATGTGGCATTTATTCTGTTTTATTCCCCCCTTTTTATTATTCTTTATTAATGTATTGGTAATACCCATCTAATTGCTTTTGATTACTTTATTTTTCTATTTTTCTATGTATAGTTCTTTAAAACCTAATAAAACCTATTGTAAAGAAAGCATGAACAGGTCAATTGCTTATTTAAGCCCCATGAGACAGTGGTCCTGAGTTTAAAAAAATCCATCTGGATTTTTGAAGAATCCTCTTATCCCATGGTCCCTGGTCTATATGTGATCTAGTATGTTCAGATCCTATAGAAAATAGTTCCTTAACTATCTCTCTCTATGACATATGTTGAGCCAATGGTGTTTCTTTCTATTTATGGTACCCACTAGGGTTGAGCGATCGTGTTCGGAAAAGATCAGATTCCGATCAGTGATCGAGAAAATTTCACGATCTCGATCGGAATTCCGAACACGAACTTTTTAGGTGGGATCGAGATCGGTGATTATTTCTCACAATGTTTTGCTACTGGCCAAGCATTGTGGGAAAAGCTAACAATGTTAGTCTTCACACTGAGTATACGCTCCGCTCATTCTGAGCGGAGTGCATACTCAGTGTGAAGGCTCCGCTGTGGTTCCATAGGAATGAATGGAAGCAGCCAGCACATAGCCTTAACCCCCTGCGCGCCGGTTGCCTCCATTCATTCTAATGGGAGACTAGCTAACATCTCTAGTAGCTACTTACCTGCAGAGATGGCTGGTCCGGTGCCCGGTGTTCTCGTTCTTCGTCTCGGTTAGTGTTTAAAGAGCTAGGAAGAAGGCAGGCCTTGTGGCTTAGGAGAGTGTGGGCAGGTACAGGGCGGGGAGACATGACGTCTCCCCTCCCAGTACCCGCCCACACTCTCCTAACCCACCCACACTCTCCTAACCTGGGAGGCAGGGGGCAGCGAGGCGAAGAAGAACGAGAACACCAGGCACCAGACCAGCCATCTCTGCAGGTAAGTGGACACCAGGGGGGACTAAGTAGCCAGAGGATTAAAAAAAAATCCTCTGGCTACTTAGTGATTAAAATAATCACTACACAGCGTGGATTCTAACAATTAAAGTGGACACCAGGGGGGACTAAGTAGCCAGAGGATTAAAAAAAAATCCTCTGGCTACTTAGTGATTAAAAAAATCACTACACAGCGTGGATTCTAACAATTCAATTGTTAGATTCCATGCTGCATAGTGAATATGATTGTTTTTAAAATCCGATCTCTGATTAGTAAAAAAAATCCCATTGACTTGCATTGGTATCGGAATTGGGATCGAGATCGGGTTCGAATGAAAAATGATCGGAAATCGGATTTCAAAATCGATCCTGAAAAGTCAAGATTGGCTCAACCCTAGTACCCACATGATCCAACATTCTCTTCTGAAGTTCTTTCTTCAGTGTTACTACATAATTTAGTGGACAGGTACCACCCCTTGGGTTTTACAACTGATGAAATAAGGAGTGGTATATTTCTCTGCTGTATGTACTTGTATATTTACAGGCTTTGCACGTGCCATGTTTAAACATGCCAGGATATAGTTCTAGCCTTATCTCATCTTATCTAGTTTGGAAATTACTAATTTACCAGTTTATCTTGTAGATTGCAGCCTCATCTAAAGGAAAGTAACATCTATGTAAAATAATCCTCTAAAGTTCCTGATGAATACCTCAATGTTTTGTTAAATTCTCCCTCACCTTCTGAGACCTCCTATTGAAAGAACCAATTATTTGCTTTATATTGTTTGTATGGCCCTTTGTTTTGGAACAAAAAGTCCTGGCATGATCTGACCTCCACATTCCATCTGTCAAACCCCACAACATTTGATGCATAACCAAGAAACCTATTGGTCAAGACATCTGCTTCTTTTGTAAAATGTATATTACTACAAAGTGGAAGTAATGGACCTGCAGGAATTGACCATTTGGAATTGCTTGTTTGGAGGCCATAGAATGGTGACTCTTCCACCTTAATAGGGAGTTTGTGGTGGTGGGTTTTCAGTAAACAGTTGTCTCTAGGCTCCAAAACTCATTACTTCATATACAAAGGTCATGGAAGGTAATCTCGGATGTGTGGAAATCTGAAGTAACGCTAAGACTCACACTATTAAGGTGCTTAACACAAGATTCAAAGTTATTTTTGGTCCCGCTCCATAGCATCAACCCATTCTTACTCCAATCACTGTATTCATATGTGAAGATGATATTGTCCTCCCACGAGTCTAGAAGGAGCCCCACATAAGTTGGTGAACAGGGGCTACCCATTGCATAGCTGGTGGTAAAACTTCTTACCGAAGAGGAAATAGTTGTGAGTCAGTAACCATGCTTCAGCTTATTACACCATAATATTGCCATAAACCTGGCCTATATTATACAGTAGAGAATCAGCCTTCTCCAGAATTTGCCATTTTTAGTTCTTACCTTCTTATCTTCCAGTAGCAAATCATAAAATTACTACATAATTCTACAAGGGAAGGTACAGCAAGGCAGTCATCTATATCAACCAATCAGATTAGTACAAATAGACTTAAACACATTACATAGGTATTGCTGACACTTAGCACATGCACGTTACCACACATACAGTCCTATGAAAAAGTTTGGGCACCCCTATTAATCTTAATCATTTTTTGTTCTAAATATTTTGGTGTTTGCAACAGCCATTTCAGTTTGATATATCTAATAACTGATGGACACAGTAATATTTCAGGATTGAAATGAGGTTTATTGTACTAACAGAAAATGTGCAATATGCATTAAACCAAAATTTGACCGGTGCAAAAGTATGGGCACCCTTATCATTTTATTGATTTGAATTCCCCTAACTACTTTTTACTGACTTACTGAAGCACAAAATTGGTTTTGTAACCTCAGTGAGCTTTGAACTTCATAGCCAGATGTATCCAATCATAAGAAAAGGTATTTAAGGTGGCCAATTGCAAGTTGATCTCCTATTTGAATCTCCTCTGAAGAGTGGCATCATGGGCTACTCAAAACAACTCTCAAATGATCTGAAAACAAAGATTGTTCAACATAGTTGTTCAGGGGAAGGATACAAAAAGTTGTCTCAGAGATTTAACCTGTCAGTTTCCACTGTGAGGAACATAGTAAGGAAATGGAAGACCACAGGGACAGTTCTTGTTAAGCCCAGAAGTGGCAGGCCAAGAAAAATATCAGAAAGGCAGAGAAGAAGAATGGTGAGAACAGTCAAGGACAATCCACAGACCACCTCCAAAGAGCTGCAGCATCATCTTGCTGCAGATGGTGTCACTGTGCATCGGTCAACTATACAGCGCACTTTGCACAAATAGAAGCTGTATGGGAGAGTGATGAGAAAGAAGCCGTTTCTGCACGTACGCCACAAATAGAGTTGCCTGAGGTATGAAAAAGCACATTTGGACAAGGCAGCTTCATTTTGGAAACAAAAATTGAGTTGTTTGGTTATAAAAAAAAGGCGTTATGCATGGCGTCCAAAAAGAAACAGCATTCCAAGAAAAACACATGCTACCCACTGTAAAATTTGGTGGAGGTTCCATCATGCTTTGGGGCTGTGTGGCCAATGCCGGCATCGGGAATCTTGTTAAAGTTGAGAGTCGCATGGATTCCACTCAGTATCAGCAGATTCTTGAGAATAATGTTCAAGAATCAGTGACGAAGTTGAAGTTACGCCGGGGATGGATATTTCAGCAAGACAATGACATACTTTTGCACCGGTCAAATTTTGGTTTAATGCATATTGCGCATTTTCTGTTAGTACAATAAACCTCATTTCAATCCTGAAATATTACTGTGTCCATCAGTTATTAGATATATCAAACTGAAATGGCTGTTATAAACACCAAAATATTTAGAACTAAAAATGATTAAGATTAATAGGGGTGCCCAAACTTTTTCATAGGACTGTACACATACTGTATGTCCTGTGAGCCAGACCCCATTATGCAGAAGGGGTCATCGAACTCCTGCCCTAGAGGAGAACGGCATGAGAAGTGGAAGTGCAGCATGCCAGAGTGCTCTTGCTTTTATTGTTTGTTTCTTGTGCCTCTGGGTTATGTTGGTATGTCCTGTGCTCTATGTTATATGTTTTGTGTACAGATTGTTATGTAGCTTGACCTATTGTTTTTCCCTGTAATTTCCTCCTTGTGTTTCAAACCCTACATGGTATAGACCTGGGCAGGGTCTGAGAAGACTTATGTCTCCCAGGAAACCATTAGTGCTCAGTCTAAGCCGAGTATGCAGTAGTAGCAGTTTGCAGAGGAGACAGTGCAAACAAGCACTGTGAACTGAGATTCATCAGTTTTCCATTCAGCCCCTATAACCATGATGGCGAACCTATGGCACACATGCTGGAGAGGGTATTTACAGCCTTCTCTGTTGGTACGCATCGTCGCCCGAATCGCTCACTAACAGGGAATCCGGTACCGGATTCTCCATTAATGAGCGATCACTTCATTCAGCTGTATGTGTAAATGCACATACATCTGAAAGCTGTCAGTGTAGGCCACGGGACCGTGGTTTGCAATGACTGCAGAGTGTGAGCTCTGCCCTGATGTAGGCGTGATGACGTTATTCATCAGTGCCTGCAGACAGAAGAAGGAGGGTGTCCGGCTGCTCTTCATGGGACTTCAGGTAAGTATAATACTGTGTTTGTGGTGGTGGTGGGGGCTACTGTGGAGTATATAATACTGTGGGAGGGGCTACTGTAGAGAATATAATACTGTGTGTGGAGCTTACTGTGGAGCATATAATACTGCTTTGGGGTTCTACTGTGGAGTATGTAATACTGTGTGGGGAGGCCCAAAGTGGTGCATATAATATAGTGTGGGGGTCTACTGTAGAGCATATGATGCTGTGTGGGGGGACCTTCTGTGGAGCATAAAATACTGTCTGGGGGCCCAAAGTGAAGTATATACACAGTCCAGTCATATACACAGTCTATCATGTGACCACCACCTACTTTTGACGTCAGCGTTAAATAACCAATCGCAGAAGGCACGTGTTATCAGCCATCTGCGTGCACTCATCATTGTGGAAGGCACAATGGATCAACACGAGTATTCATCTATCCTTGCGGACCATGTTCACCCCTACATGCTACTTGTTTTTCCTCAGGATGATGGCCTCTACCAGCAGGACAATGTGACGTGTCATAAAGCTTGCAGTGTACGTCCGTGGTTCGAGGAGCACCAGGATTAGTTTACCGTACTCCCTTGGCCAGCAAATTCTCCAGACTTGGACCCAATCGAGAATCAGTGGGGCCATGTTGATCAGGTTGTTTGCACCATGGATGCTCAACCTAATGTAACCTAGCGCAGCTGGACACGGCACTGGAGTCGGCATGGCTCAACATTGCAGTGAACATCATCACAACATCCCCTCTCTTCCTACATGTCTCGCAGCGGTCCACTCTGCAAAAAGTGGTTATTCTGGATTTTGACAGGTGGTCACATTATGTGACTAGACTGTGTAATACCGTGTGGGGGCCCAAAGTGTTGCATATAATACTATGTGTGGCGGTCTACTGGGGAGCATATAATACTGTCTGAGGGCCCAAAGTGAAGCATGTAATACTGTGTGGGCCACTGTGGGGCAGATTGTACTGTGAGGGGGGCCCTTCACTATTTATATCACACAGTATCTGCTATATAGCAGACATAATATTAGTACAGGCTGTAATAACATAGCATAATTACTATAAAACAGATCATGTACAATGTAAATAGTAAGCATTAGAGATGAGCGAACAGTGTTCTATCGAACACATGTTCGATCGGATATCAGGGTGTTCGCCATGTTCGAATCGAATTGAACACCGCGTGGTAAAGTGCGCCAAAATTCGATTCCCCTCCCACCTTCCCTGGCGCCTTTTTTGCACCAATAACAGCGCAGGGTAGGTGGGACAGGAACTACGACACCGGGGGCATTGAAAAAAATTGGAAAAAGTCATTGGCTGCCGAAATCAGGTGACCTCCATTTTAGACGAATAGTGGATTTCAAATCCGGGTCATATGAGAATGTGAACTTTGTGACTATGAGACAGGGATAGCTGTACAGGCAGGGATGGCTAGGGATAACCTTTATTTAGGGGGGAATGTTATTAAAAATAACTTTTTGGGGCTCTATCGGGTGTGTAATTGTGATTTTTGTGAGATAAACTTTTTCCCATAGGGATGCATTGGCCAGCGTTGATTGGCCGAATTCCGTACTTTGGCCAATCAGTGCTGGCTCTGCTTGAGGAGGCGGAGTCTAAGATCGCTCCACACCAGTCTCCATTCTGGTCCGACCTTAGACTCCGCCTCCTCCAGCAGAGCCAGCGCTGATTGGACGAATTCCGTACTCTGGCCAATCAGCGCTGGCCAATGCATTCTATTAGCTTGATGAAGCAGAGTGTGCACAAGGGTTCAAGCGCACCCTCGGCTCTGATGTAGCAGAGCCGAGGCTGCACAAGGGTTCAAGCGCACCCTCGGCTCTGATGTAGCAGAGCCGAGGGTGCACTTGAACCCTTGTGCACCCTCGGCTCTGCTACATCAGAGCCGAGGGTGCGCTTGAACCCTTGTGCACCCTCAGCTCTGCTACATCAGAGCCGAGGGTGCGCTTGAACCCTTGTGCAGCCTCGGCTCTGCTACATCAGAGCCGAGGGTGCGCTTGAACCCTTGTGCACACTCTGCTTCATCAAGCTAATAGAATGCATTGGCCAGCGCTGATTGAAGCAGAGCTGAATCTGTGTGCTTAGCTCAACTACTCCACCGGTGTAGTTGAGCTAAACACACACATTCAGCACTGCTTCATCACGCCAATACAATGCATTAGCCAGTGCTGATTGGCCAGAGTACGGAATTCGTCCAATCAGCGCTGGCTCTGCTGGAGGAGGCGGAGTCTAAGGTCGGACCAGAATGGAGACTGGTGTGGAGCGATCTTAGACTCCGCCTCCTCCAGCAGAGCCAGCGCTGATTGGTCGAGTTCCGTACTCTGGCCAATGAGCGCTGGCCAATGCATTCTATTAGCCCGATGAAGTAGAGCTGAATGTGTGTGCTTAGCACACACATTCAGCTCTACTTCATCGGGCTAATAGAATGCATTGGCCAATCAGCGCTGGCCAATGCATTCTATTAGCGTGAACTGAGTTTGCACAGGGGTTCTAGTGCACCCTCGGCTCTGCTACCTCAGATTGCTATATCTGATGTAGCAGTGCAGAGAGTGCATCAGATGTGTAGTTGAGCAGAACTGGCTCAGCACTGCTAAGTCTCTGCATTCGCATAGGAATGCATTGGCCAGCCTTCGGCCAATCAGCGCTGGCTCTGCCGGAGGAGGCGGAGTCTAAGGTCGGACCTGAATGGAGACTGGTGTGGAGCGATCTTAGACTCCGCCTCCTCCAGCAGAGCCAGCGCTGATTGGTCGAGTTCCGTACTCTGGCCAATCAGCACTGGCCAATGCATTTCTATGGGGAAAAGTTAGCTTGCGAAAATCGCAAACTGACATGGATTTCCATGAAATAAAGTGACTTTTATGCCCCCAGACATGATTCCCCTGCTGTCCCAGTGTCATTCCAGGGTGTTGGTATCATTTCCTGGGGTGTCATAGTGGACTTGGTGACCCTCCAGACACGGATTTGGGTTTCCCCCTTAACGAGTATATATTCCACATAGACTATAATGGGGTTTGAAACCCGTTCGAACACTCGAACAGTGAGCGGCTGTTCGAATCGAATTTCGAACCTCGAACATTTTAGTGTTCGCTCATCTCTAGTAAGCATTAATTGATCATAAGTATCAAATGCAGCAACCTTTACCTTTCAGTACAAAGTTCTTTGTATCATTAGAAGCTCTGTAAAGACCTGTATTAAAATATGAATATGATTTTTTTTATAATGGAATTTCTGTTTAATGAAAGACTCACACAATTAAAAGAAAAAGTAGAAAAGTTTATTACACTGAGCTTTGGTGAAGGAAATAGTTCAAATCGGCGTCTGGGGTGCCCTGTCGTGTGGCCCAGAAATAGAAAATCAGCAATATCTTCACACAACTATGATCTGTCTTTCTGTCCCAGGTTGAAGCTCAAGACATATGTTCATGCTAGCATCTTATAACTCAGTGTTGGCTGGGGGTGGCAGTGGTCTCACGCCAACTGGTTTGAGCTTACTCCCTTTAGCTAAACACAATAGACCCTGAGGTGTCTGGTGCCAAAGGTGAATAAGCACTTCAATGGGCCAATAAATATACACTTCAATGGCCAAGGATGGTAAAGAGACACTTCGAAAGGCCCCTACCCCAAGAACATCTCCAAATAAAACGTGGAAAAACCAGATGGACTGTCATAAAACATGAACAGATAAGATTCTAGCAAAGACAGTAAATCAAATGACCCCAGCCCCTCACATACATAGCCAAGCAAA
Organism: Leptodactylus fuscus; assembly: GCF_031893055.1. Lineage (NCBI taxonomy): Eukaryota > Metazoa > Chordata > Amphibia > Anura > Leptodactylidae > Leptodactylus > Leptodactylus fuscus. The sequence continues at coordinate 61,376,401 of NC_134267.1, read as the reverse complement.
AGAGTTGGCCAATATATATACAGGTATATATGCACATGTACATACATCCACCCACATGAGAGAACATAAATGTATATACCGTAATACATGAATAAAACGAAATATTATATATGTATATAAACCATATTACACTGAAATGAGGCATGGATCGCTCTTAAAAGCCCCATTCACACGACTGTAATTTGTAGGTCCGTAACTATCCGCAATTGTGGATCCACACAGTATTAAGGTTAAATTGTAGTGTTGGCACTTTGTCATAATTTAGTGGGTTTTAGGTTGCAATTTGGGCACTCATTCTCTAAAAGGTTCACCATCACTACCCTGTAAGGAGGATACAGACCAAAGATCAACTGAAGACAACCCTGAGCAAGGGAATTCAGCTATCAAGAGTTTGGACTTTGTGCCAGGAGGAGCAGTGGATTACGGTGACAGGAGGAATTGGCCTGGCATTTTATACAAGGTAACCAGATCCCTGCCAGGAGCACCCTGCACCACAGCCACCAGTGTCTACTGCTGGGAGAGGTGGATGACAGAAGTGGAGTTTATCCTTAGAGCCTTAAACATTCTGGGCACTCTCCTGAGATCAAGAATGGGGAGATGGACACTGAGAACTACAACCCCCATTTGGAAACTGCTTTTTGTTTACTTGTTCAGTTCCTGAGAAAAGCCTTATCCTGTTTAAACTGCACATCTGTCTACCAGAGTCATTCCCGCCTTACCATCAGGGCCCTTCCGACTTCCATCACACCGGCTGAGAGTAGAGAAGTCCCCTCTCCTACTGGAAGTGCCCTGGGGTACCCCAAGGGGTGTGCCGCCTAGGAGAAGAGCCGGAGAGAGTGGTTGAGTGTACTTGGCCTAGCTGATGGCTCGTCATCCACTACTAGTACTCACATACTCCGGTTCCCTCCATCTGGTTTGCGGCAGAAGGGCACACACAGGTCTCAGCCTCCCTATTGAACCTCTGCCAGCAATCTCTGTTCCCATCTTATCATTCCCTTTTTCTTAGATTACAGAGCACATGAAGCATTCTCATCACAGTAAGAATAAGAAAGCTTCCTTGTAAGAACAGATTTTCTGCCTTCTGTTGTATGCAGCAGCCCTAATGCTGCAGTATGCAATATACACTGTGTGGGGAGAGAAAAAGCAAAGAACTTTACAGATTAGTTTAAGTCAACTACCTGGCATGGACCTCTCCCCATGAGCACCTGTGTAACTGAGCCTGCCACATGCTACATGTCTACCCCTGGTGTGGGGCCAGTAGAGGGGGAGACTGGCTTGTTGCTAGGATTATCTCTCAGGAATCAGGTATCTTCCAACATTAAACCTTCATTCTTCCACCTGAGCAATAATGAAACACCTTATTCCAGCAAATTGTTCATCTACACTTGTACTTGCCTTTATAACCTCCTGTCTGTACTAATTTATATCTCTATATATAGGCTTTCCAGACCAAAAAAATACACCACTTTCAGCATGTCCATAACGCTACATTAACAACCAAACAACCCTGACATGCTCCCATAAAACGGAGAATAACTTTTATTGTTTCAATAATTTTTTTTTATTGGAGATTTTATGAACAGACAAAAGCAAAAACAAAAACATCATAGTCCAGATATAGCAGAATACGAAATATAAAATGGAAAGGGAGTTTTAGTGGTAATGTCGAATGTACAATATATGCTGCCGTATGATTTTATAACAAGAAAACAGAATCAAGGTGACATGCATGAGATGGAGAAGTAACAATTAAAGGTATACCCGATGAACTATTAATAATTAAAAATGCATAAAGATTAGAGATGAGTGAGTAGGTATTCGATCGAGTAGGTATTCGAAATACTCGTACTCGATCGAGTACCACTCGCTATTCGAATGGAAAAGTTCGATGCAGAACCAGCATTGATTGGCCGAATGCTATACAGTCGGCCAATCAACGCTGGTTCTTCTCCTACCTTTAGAAGTCTTCTCCTTGCAGCTTCCCCGCGGCGTCTTCCGGCTCTGAATTCACTCTGCCAGGCATCGGGCCTGGGCAAAGCCGACTGCGCATGTCCGCTTGTAGTGCGGGCATGCGCAGTCGGCTCTGCCCAGGCCCGATGCCTGGCAGAGTGAATTCAGAGCCGGAAGATGCCGTGGGGACGCTGCACGGAGAAGACTTCTCGGAGGATCCAGACCGACCCTCACTCGTGGACTTGGTAACTATAATTTGATCGAACGTTGCCTACCCCTGAAACGAGCATTTTCCCCCGATAGACTATACTGGGGTTCGATATCGATTCGAGTAGTCGAATATTGAGGGGCTACTCGAAACGAATATCAAATCTCAAACATTTTACTGTTCGCTCATCTCTAATAAAGATAAAAAATAGTAAAATAAAGTAAGCACAGTAAAGAAAATACAGTACACTAAGGGGGAAAGGCAAATAATGGGAATTAGTGGGGGGAAGTATTATATATCAAGATTATGTTATGGTTGGAGGCACATTACAAGGCAAAGTTTACAAAGTATGGCAGTACAAACGCATGGCCCAGAATGACCAGATTCGGCATAGGTTCTCAAGGTACCATTACTGAAGACTATGTTTTTTTTTTTTTATAATGTCATGTTCATCGTATTGGCATAGACAGAGTTGGAGCGGTTTTTTGTTTACTTTTTTGTAAAAGGAGGAGTCTTGCTATTGTTATCAAGAACATGCACAGCATCATTTTAGCAGAAGGTGTCAGGGGTGGCACTTGTAAGTATAGAAGGGCTAGTTGAAGGTTAATTTGCACCCTGTGTTGCAAGATCTCAGACAATAGATTGAATATCTCTCTACAATAGATATGTATTAGTGGGCAATTAAGGATTCTCTGTCATCACAACCACTCCAGCAAAGGTCATTGAAGTTAGGATATACGAGTTGTAATTTCTCTGGTGTATCATACCTTTGGAGAAAAAATTTCTATAAAGTCTCCACAGAGACCTTTTTACCTGTACCAAAAATAATTAGATTTATGGTGTGCTCACTTAGTAGGTCACATAGACAACGTAAGTCTTTTACATTCGTTAATACAGTGAGGGTCATCTGCTTCTATATTACGTCATTGTATGACAGCAAAGGACATTAACTGTAGCAGAGTAAAGGACACAGATGGAGCCCATTCCCATTCGGTGTCTATTCCCATTGATACTAATGTAAACCACATGACAGGCGCTGTCTTCTATCATGTTTTTTTATTTTACTTTTGCAGTAGAAGAAAAGTAAAATAAAGCTTCTGTCATGTTTTATACATTAAGGTGAATGCAGAAAAATACCAGACATAGGCGACTTTGTATGCATCTGTCATTTAATGTAGTATGATGTTATCCTATGTTGGTTGACAGCAATGGACATTAACAACGGTAGTGTGAACCCACCCTTAGGTCGGGAGGCCACAGTATGTCTAGTTAAAAAATGTAAAACTTTAAAATGTTTATAATATTGGCTCAGGATTAATAAGTATTCTTCAGTTATGCAATAAAAGGATTTTAATTTACTTGACAACATGGGCAACTTAGGTCAGGTCACACTTGTAGCACTCAGATCCAATTTAAGTATAGCCAAGTCAATACTTCTTTTGCTTTAGTCAAAGCATGGAAAAAGGTCCAGGCAAAGACGTGAAGCCTGCATAATGTAAAACTGCGAGGGGGGGAAGGGATTCCAAAATGGCATTTGCAGCAAGGAACGCAAATCTAGAGGCGCAATAAGCAAATGTTCCATTTGAATCCAGTTAGTTTTGAAATCTCCACCCCACCATTTCGGAAGTTGTAAGACGTAGTTTACATGGAGCAAGAGGGTATATTTTGGTCCTGATTTTGATGTGGGAAGCTGCGTCAGAATAGGACCAAAATATGCCTTCCCAAACTGTAACAGCTTCAGACAGTCGCGGCTTCCTGCTCCATAGTAGGTCCAAATGAATGGGACTAGACCAGAGCATGCTGCTTCTTTTTTCCGTGAGCGGCAATGTAAGCTCGTGGTCTACATAGACCTCTATTGAGAGGGGGCGGATTCTGACGTGGATTGCCCCATGTGAACAAGCTCTTAGAGTAGTCAAATAATAATGATAATTGATGTGCATCCCCAACCCCCAGCTAGCTTCTGTTCAAATAGAGAACCTGTCACAATTTGAAGTCTTCTGCCAACCCAAACAAATGTGGATATAACATGTTGAAAATATTCAAAAAAAGTGGATACCATAATTGGTAGAGTCCTAAACTTAAATAGTATCTTAGGCATCTAAATCATTTTTAAAGCTTCCCTCTACCAATCTAGGAGATGTCTATTGTGGTCATTCCATTCTTCTATTCGCCTCTTCTCTTATTTTTATTAGTAGAGGTTCATAGTTATAGTGTTAGTAGCAATACCCGCAACTTCATTTGCAGCTCCCTTCCCCCCCTGCGCGACCCACCTGCATTGCATCCCCGCCCCCCCCCCCCCCCCCATTGGCCTGCGGCTGCCACGACCCCAGCCTCCTCTTTCCCCTTACTTGGGACCAGGACCGACCGACCGAGTGCGTTTTATTTTTCACTTTCCCCAGCCTCCTTGCTGAAACCTGTAGTTCCTGAACAACCACCTTAAGGCCAGGGCCCCACCGGAAAAATCTTGGCATTTTACAGTCAGGGAAAAGTGGATGGAATTCTAGTGAATCCCATGCCCACTTTGCGATAAAAACTGTGATGCGGACATGCCGCGATTTCCAAAACAATTTTGGAAATTGCAGCATGTCAATTATACCTACGGAAATGCCGGTAGATTCCCTGTATAACCTCTGCAAACTTTCCATCTAAAGTGCTGCGGGGAAGAACCTCGATGCATTGTTGCCGCTGTTTTCCCGCAGCGCTTTTTTGCTGTGGGACGACCCATGGGGTCTTACTCTAAGGATTAGGCCAAGCACAGCAAAATGCTGCAAAAACAACACTGGATAAAAAAAAGCTGCGAAAACAGAATTTTTTTCATTGAGCTTTTGCTGCATTTTTCTCTGCCCTTACTTCCCCTATTAAAATATGTGGCAACTCCGCACCTAAAATTAACCTGGTGTGGATGAAATTAATGATCACGGTACATTTTGTACACTTTACTGGCACTTTCAGCAGCCACCATAAACGCTGTGTGTCACATTACGGAAAATCAGATTTTTTTGTTGCAGATTTGCTGCATTTTTTGTGCAATGTGTGTATGGCATTAGCCAGAATTCCCTCCACTTTGCAGGTACTGTAATATGTTGCGTTCTTAGCTGCAGAATTTTTGCTGTGGCCAAAACACAGTGTTTTCACAATGTGGGGCCCTGGCCTTAAAGAGAACCTTTCACCACCTGGGGCACATGCGGTTTTATATACCGTTAGAAAGCCAACAGTGTGCTGAATTCAGTGCACTATTGGCTTTCTCTTTCTGTGTCCCCGGTGAAGAGCTATCGATAATGGTACCGTAGCTCTTCACTGTCAGAAGGCATCTGTGTTGCAAACTATACAGAGTCAAGTCACAGCTGGAAGAAGTGGTTGTGGCGGTCCAAAGGGAAGAGACGAGGAATGTGGGAAGACGTCTCCTGTAAGTATTACTGCACAAAATATTATATTAAAGCATTGTATTCAGTGTAATGTTACCACTAGCACCCCTTCCCCCTGCTGCCTGAGGCTTTGCTTCAATCCACCTGAAGGACCTTCTTCATGGAGAGTTAAGTTTTCTCACATTCAGGCAAGTTAATTTCACAACCGTTATTCATCAAAAGTAAAGGCTAGATGATATGTGGTAGGACAGTGCGGTAGCCGCGGCCAAGGTGGACGGGTTGCAGCCCGCTCCTCTGTTATTGCGTTTTGCCAGTTGTCAACCTTTCCTACTTGATAGCAGCCCTGCTTAGCAGGTTAACTTCCTTGTAGCAGCTGGGCGTGGTTGGTTGTCGGACTGACAAGGGCGTCAGCCAATGTGCACCAGGCGTGGGCAGCTGGGCTGGCTGGTTAGGACCGCCCTTTCCCTATTTAAGGAGGCAGGTGGCTCAGCCCACTGCCCATGCCTCATTCCAGATCCTCTTTTCTGAATTGTTGTGTGCATGGTTCCAGTGCTGTTGCTCTGTAGTTGGTCTTAGTTAGAATTTTCCCCTTAGATAGAATCACACCATAGTTCTCAGGCAGCAAGCTGCCTTGTTTCTGATTTGCACTGGTAGCACACACTCTGAATTGGTCTCTGTCTATCTCAGTGCTTCTTACTAGACTGATATTTCTTTAGCGGCTGCTCTGAGCTGCAGAAGCTGTCTCTGTGAGGCTAACAGAGATACCCAGATGGTGGAGTAGCCTGGCAGTGATGCAAACTGTCGGGCTTCGTTCACACCAGGGTAGCTGCGTCTCAGAGCTCAGTTGGGCTCCGCAGGTTATTTATTAATTTTTTAGTGAACTTGCAGACCATAACAATATGCCTCTACCAGTATCCACAAGCCTACATTCCCATAGATATAGAATGATTCAAGAAAGCCCAACATATTGCACTGAACTTTAGAATTGCAGACAAAAAAACACATAACCATTTTGAAAGTTATTCAACATAGGTAAAAAGATGTAAAATAGCACACCAGCTTAAAGACCCTTAAATACTGGTTATAGCAAACAACAGGCTAAGGCACTGGCTTCAGATTATTATTTTTTAGTGAATAGAGTTTTTATTGCGCTTAACCTGTTGCCATCCACTGTCTACATATTTTGGGGAATTCTTAGGATGAACATCTGCTTCAATAGGGGGCAGGTACCAACGTTGAAGCATGTCTTGACCCTCTTCTTCCTCCCTGAGATGTCTTGTTTTGTCTTTGCTCTGTACTTTGTGGGAAATAGAAATGAAGGAGTTTACTGTTTTTTTTCCACCTGCTTTCTGTCCTTGGTCATCCTAAGGTGGCTATAGTGGAAAGATGCAAACAAACTGGGCAATATATTGTTAAAAAGAGGAAAGTTGCTGTAGTTAATTGTTTTGTACCACTGTTTGCAACTCACATCAAGTGTCCTCTGACAGCTAAGTGTCCCCCCCCCCCCGAGTATCTTTCACGTTTAAGTCCATTAACAACTAGGACCCTAATTACTTTAAGAAATTTTGATCCCCCATACTGCTTTGTCCCTTTCATGGCTGAAGGCATCAATAAACTGTCCATCCCCAGGATCCACTTTAAACAATTTAGAGTCAATTTGGATTTCTTCTGCCATACAGCCCCCCACTCTTTGGAACTCATTAAGCGGACCGATCAGAAAGGTTTTACCAATGGACACTTTTAATCAAGACTAAAATACATGTCTTCAGTTTGGCATTTGAGGACAAATAAAACCTCCGCTTATACATAGTCTATTGTGAGAAAAGAGCAAAAGCTTGTTGTTGTAGTAATGTACTGACCAATTAATGTATAAAAGGTTTGCCTGAAAACCATACTCCAATATTTTTGTAGAATAGTTTGAGGTAATAGAAGGGAATATCACATTGTGAGCCTTCATCTATTAGCAGGTGTGCAATGCAGCTACAGAGTCTCTCTTGAGGACCTAAAATTGCCTTACAAAGACATTGGTTTTTATTGGCATGTGCTGCAGAATCTCCCCAATGGTGGTAGCATTGCAGAGAAATTGAAAAAAAACATTTGTTGCTCTGTTTTCCCATTCTGAGGGTCCCAGCAGCATGATCCGTGATCAGTTTATTATTCAGAAAGAAAGGGATTGTCCAAATAAACCACCCATGTAACATTTTAGAAGTTTTTGTAACATTTTGAACATGTGTTGTTCTTTTTTTTTTTTTTTGGTGGAAAACATAATGCCCAGAGCATACTGTATTTCGGAAAAAAAAAAACCAGCACAAACCCTGAAAACAGCAGGAATGCTATGGGGGAAATTTAATGACCATAATTCTGGCATCATTAATACCTATCATAGAATGGTTTCTCTCTGCTAGCTCAACAAAGAGGTGTCTTAGCAGGAAGGGTACTTTCCAGAAGGGACATGGCTGTGATGTGACAATGTTAAAATGTAAGCCAACTAATAGGTTGTATAACCTTAGACTAGAAAGTCTAAAGATGTCGCAGATATATGATCCATGATATTAGTCATGATAAATCTGGTGCGTTTTTAGATTAGTCTTCCCATACACATTGGGGACAGTTTATGAGGGCCCCTTCAAACGGTGTTTATGCTCCGTGTATTCTGTCTACGTGCTGTGTATTCTGTACATTTTACACGTGTAAAAATACATGTGTAAAATGTAGTTAGCCATTGAGTGCGTGCGTTATACGAACATGCCATTGAACTCAATGGCTAACTACATTTTACACATGTATTTTTACACGTGTAAAATGTACAGAATACATGGAGCATAAACTCCGTGTGAAGGGGCCCAGTGAGGACCAGCACATAATGTGCTAGTATTAATGTTGGGAGTGCTGGTGGCAAATAAGGCAGAATTATCTTTGTTTTTCCAGTAAATGTTTGGAACATCATACGTGACCAACTGGACACCACTTTAGGCTCTACCTTTGTCTGAATTGTGATAGTTTCCATGTGTAGCATGGCAAACAATCAATGTGTCCATTGGTTTCCAAGATGGTAGAAGACTGCTGAGTAGGCATTTGAAATATAAAATAAATAAATAATTTTTTTTTAAATATATTTCATATCCACTGGCTAACATTGTACAAAGATATTTTTCCTTATACGAGTAGGAATTTCTAATATTTATTGTGAAAATGAACAACTCTTTTAAACAATAAAGCATATCTAGCGCTTTGATAACCTAATAAGCATAGTAATGGTGAGACACCGATGTAGTTTGTATAAATCAAGATTGTTATCTGTTCCAACTATAAAAACAAAGATAATAAAACATAGAAAAGCAACTGTTAACTTTACATTGAAAAAGGTGAATATAAATACAGTACAGAAATGTGTTACAAATTGAAAGTAGTATCATAGTACAACATGGTATTATATCATAGAACACAACAAAAGCCATTGAAAGAATTGAGTTAGCATTGAGAAAAAAGAGAAATCAATGCAGAATTTACAGTACAGTTCTTCACATCCTTACAACCTAAAGAGCAGAACTTACAGTAGATTTTTCCTTGGCATTGCTGTGGTATGAACTGGCTTTATTGGTTCCTGTGAGCCACTTTGCATTCTTCTTACCCAGCCACCTCTTACAATGACCTTTCTCCAAACTCCATATGCATTAAAGCAAATAGTCTCTGACTAGGTAGTTCATTCAAGTAGGATCTTTTTCTGGCCAGTTCATTCATGTAGGGTCTGTAGAAAAAACCTGTTGTATTGTTAGAAGGGCACTCAGGCTACTATCTGTACAAAGTCACATGCGGTGGTTCTCCTAAGTACCTGGAATTATTAAGAGAATTATTAATAGAGCAATTTTACCAAAATTAATTTAATGGCCGTTTCAATCAAAATGGCAGCCAGAGTCCATTCAGTCAGAATAAATAGGGTCCAAATAGAAATGCTCTGATTACCTTAAAAATTCTTGTGTGGCCCTTTGATGTCTCCTAGGACTGTATCCAAGTTAAATTAGGAATTGTATAGCTGCAGCACTCACAGCAATGGCTGAATGTGCCTGCCAAGCTAACACACTGACAATAATTGACTCCTATTTCTCTCTAAAATCTGTCTCTCTATCAATTTATTGTAAACCTTTTCCTCACTATGAAATACACTCACTGACACTATTCCACTATCCATCTGTATTCTGTGATTTCCTATCTCTCATTCTAGGTCTCACATTCTGTCTCTCATATCTGCATCCCCACAAAGATGCATTTCCAGATTGGCCTGTTTTAGGATAAGGCCCCACATTGCGAACCGTGCCAAAAAGCGATGTGCAGCCGAAACACATTGCGGTTTATCCCACAGAACTTTTCAATTTTTGCTTCCATTATACTTATTTGGAAATAACCAGCATTTCTGTAGGTATAATTGACATAATGTCAGGATCTGAGATATATATATATATAAATGGTTGTGACTGTGGTTGTTTGTTTGAGTGATGTTCGTCTGGGAATTTGAGCCGGTGTCCTGTGGTTCTTTGGTCGATTCTCTTGGTCACTGAGCTGTTGGGATAGTGGTTGGGTCTTGGCCTCAGTGTCTACTTGAGCTTGCTTTGTGTCTCGGTTTGAGCTTGCTTTGTGTCTCGGTGAATGCGAGCTTCAGGTGTAATTATCGTTAACCTATCAGATCTTTCTGGGGTCTGTATAAGGCTGACTGCTGGCTTCAGTCCTTAGAAGGAGAGTTTAGATGGAGTTGTATGCTTTCTGGAGCTGAATTGGAAGTGGTGTGAGTTGTGTTCAAGTGAGAGTCTGTTTTCCCTCAAACATTCCTACTAAACCTCTGTCCTGCATTCCTGGCTGTCTGTCACTGTTTGGTATTGGTGAGTTTCTATCTTGGGTTCCAGGTTTGTTTTGCCCCTGTCCTGTGATATCCTTTCCTCACTACTCCTCCTCTCCTCAATCCTTGTTGTGTATTTAGTGGTTGGGCTGCACCTGTTAATTCTCTAGCACGTCCCATCCTAGTTTGTACTGTTTGCAGCTGCACTTATCCTTTCACTAGGAGGTGACCGCGTTTAGTTTTCCAGTCCCTAGCCTCTTTCAGCTCTCATCCTACCTGTCTGTAGTTCTTCGCATTTAAAGAGCCAGTAGTTATCGGGGCCAACACCCTCAGGCAGGGCCTAGTTAGCCGTTGTAGCGCTAGGGACAGCTTACCTACCCCATTTCCCTAGTAGTGCAGTCCACATTCAGTACCACGGTTGTTGGGCATCTATATAACCGTGACACATAATGCGTTTTGCAAAATCCCATCCATTTTGCAGTTAATGTAAAATGTCCCAGTTTTTGCTACGGCCAAATCGTGTCATCTCCGCAGCGTGGGGCCCCAGCTTTATAGTGTCTATGACTCACCTGCTGGCTCATCAGTGACTCACACCTATAGGTCCTCATGATTAACTATGCTAGAGAGAGGACATCCTACAACACATTATAGGGAAGCTGTTAGGCCTTTCTGAGGTCATGTGATCCTCCTGTCCTGTATTCTTCTGACCTATGAAATGGCAGCCACCATTCTGAGCAATTCGCGTTGGTAAAATTTATTTGGGGAAATCCAAAAGTTTTGGAAAATTCTGAACAAATTTGATTTGCGCTGAATTGATTTGCTCATTTCTAATTGCAAACTATGTGATTACTATCACCAAATGGCCACTTTGAGTAATTCTCTCTGGGGGCACATGACACTATTTAAAGACTGCTGTGGTTAAAAGGATTCTATCATTAGAATCCCTTTTTGAGGTAATACCACATCGGAATAGCCTTAAGAAAGGCTATTCGTCCCCTACCTTTATAATTCTGCTGTGTGCTGCCATTCCATTGATATTCCGTTTTTTCCCGATATGCAAATGAGTCTCCAGATAGAACAGGGGGCGTTCCCCCTTTAACTCAAACAGCACAAGGAGTGTCCCCTCAATAAAGGGATTCTAATTATAGAATCCCTTTAACACAATTATATTGTCATTTCCTTTCTCTGAATGTAACCTTCCAACCCCCCTTCCCACTATGCAAAATCCACTAGGAGTCAAGATTAGACTCCCTTACTTAGCTATGATATCAGAATAGACATGGCCGCTATATAGCCAAAAAGAGCAACAGTGATAAATACAAATTGTAAAAATCTTTAGCTTTGTTTGTAGATTAATTGGTCGTTTATAAGCTGTACATGAATGAATTGGTCATGTAAGCTGTACATGAATCATTTCATGATGAGGTTTAAGTTTTTTACAGCAAATCTCTATCTTAAATACATGATGTTTAGGCAGAGCCCCTAGCCAAGGGCTGCTATGGTTACACTCACGCTACTTCCTTGTCAGCAGAATACAAAGCATCTCTAATAGATTGTACTTACAGCATTAAGTAGCTACTATAAAGCAGGATGCCACCCGTGGACTATCTCGCTGTATGACTGTGCACATCTCACAGCACTTAATCAGTGGTTAAAGGTTCAATGCACATATATGAAAACTATCCCCCGGTCATATGGCCACCCGCTGAGTTAATGATCTTGTGCAAAATTTGTTGTCTTCGTCTTTTTTTCTGTTAAGCAAATCATCTCCATTTAATTAAGATTAGAAAAAAGGTCTCTGAAAAAAGTCGAAGTTCCTTATCTTACTCGTGACCTGGTGTCATTTGATTTCTTTGTGCATATACACAAATTCAATCTTTAACCTTTAGCTCTGCATTGATTTGCATATATAAAAAGCTCACAATAGTAAAGGAATACATCTTGCATGTCAACAGACTGTTACCTAAAATTTACCATCTGAATTGGGTTGAAAGCACAAATATTGTTTCCATCTAAATGCAACACTTAAAAAACAAATAAATACAAATTGGAAATGCACTCGAGAGATTTGTCTATTTTTTTGCCAAGCAACCAATTTCCTATTCCTAGCACCGCCATCTAAATAATAAAATCCATAGCACAAATAATTATACAATGTAACCCAAATTAATTTGTATTACTTTTAGAGCTGAAATAGGCACTGTCATTACAACAAAACGTCATCAAATATCATTGGACAGAAATGCATTTTCTACTCTTATTAGGGTATGTTCACGCGGAGTTTTTTACAGGCAGATTTTGACACGGAATTGACCTCAAAATCCACCTGCAAAAATTCCTCCCATTCATTTCAATGGGAATTACTCACAGTTTTTTTCCACTAGTGATTTTTTTCAGCTAGCAGAAAGAAAAATGCAACATGCCCTATCTTCATGCGGAGTCAGCCATGCCGTACGTGGCGCGAGATACCACCCTGCTTAGGGCCATTCATACAGGACTAATCAGGAGCGGGATGCCACGATGGGATGCCGATGCACTGCACCAAAGCGGCAATGCAACGCAAAAAAGACATGCGGCAGAAAAGGTTTCCACTGTGTGAATTAACCCTTAGACTGTGTACCTGCTACCCCTCCTCCTTGTTAAACTACCTTTCACTCTTGAAATCCTGTTGCTGTTTGTTTCGAGACAGACTGTAAGCTTCATGACATGATGTCATATGTCTATACAGAGAGGTTGGGCTCACTACCACAATAGATTTCCTAAAATTTTTACTACTGGACCTAGATTCACACAAACCAAAATAACCACTAGAGATGAGTGAACTGAAGCTGACGAAGTAGAACTCGATCTGAATTTCAGGAAGTATTCAATTTGCATTGAATCCGGATTTCGTCATGCTTCATGGTAATGAATCACATAACGGATGGCATCAAGAGCAAGGTGTTAGCTGTAACTGACAGCTAACACCCTGCTCCATAACTGCCAGTTGGAGGTCTCTGGAAGCCCGGTTCCCCGACTGCTATACATACTGCTAATGGAGAGGGGCCTAGTGATCGCCGGGCCCCTTTTTATTAGATGCCAGGCTAGGGGAGGTGATTAAAAATAAAATAAATACTGATACTCACCTGTACTGGGCTCAGCATCCACTCCAGCTGAGTGGACTGAGGTCCTGCTTCCAAGGCCTCACTGCTGGGGCCTGTGACTGGACCCCAGCGGTTACGTAGAGCATGCCGGCGTAATGACATCATCAAGCCCCATGTGACCACTGAGGCCCAATTACAGGCCCCAGCAGTGACGTCTGGGGAGCAGGTACTCACTAGCTGGAGCTGATGCTGAGCCCAGGACAGGTGAGTATGGCAAGGCAGAAGAAGAGTTAGGATACACAGGAGATGTGAGGGAAGGTGAGTAAGTGTTTGTTATTTTTAATCCCTTCCGCTGGGCCTCTGACTATTACACTCTTGGGTCTGAGGAGACCCCAGAGTATAATAAAAGCACCAGCTCTAGGTGAGGTGGGGGGATCTGGATAGCGTATAATACTGTGTGTGGGTCACTGTAGATTATATAATACTGTATAGGGGAACTACTTTTTTTTTTACATTTTTTCTTTTTTTTTCTTTTTTCTATTCTGATCACTGCTTCAATAGGTATACACTGTACTACATGTGTATAGGAGGCTGTCAGCCTGTGCAGACGCATAGGCTGACAGTCTTTATTCAAGGCAGGATTAACCAAGTAATCCAAGGGACAGTGATGGGGCAGACACGAGTTCACTACTTAGACCCTGGGCTGTTAAATAGGAGCAGTGGGGCTGATTGGGACCACAATATATAATAAAACCTTTGAGATGCCATGGTTATGTTTAACCATGGTATCTCAGGGGTTAACACCCACAATTGGAGCTCAGCTCAACACTCAAGGAATCAAGAACAGAATGTGTGAGGGAGGTCGCACAGCAATCTCTGAGAGTTCTCGCCAGCAAGGTGTGAGACTTATTATCCCGTTTAAAAAAGCGTTGCCGGGTATACAGGAGAAGATGCTGCACATGGCGAGTCTGCAGGTCATGGAGATCCTCCCGGGCTAGGACCAAGCGCGCAGGACCTCCAGAGACGATATCGCCCCCAGGAGGGGAGTGAGAGAACAGTTATGTGCCTGGAGAAGCTGCTCCTAAAACGGCCTATCCCTCTTAAAGGGGTTGTCCCATCACAAGGATCCTATCTATACTGCTTGTTAATGTGGATGTAAGACTTTTCCTAAATACACTGCTTCAGCAAAACGGCTTTGTTTGTCCACTATCTTACTTTATTCAATTCATTGTTGACACAGCCCTTGACTTATCTGCTCAAAAGTCAAGTGATGTATCTGCCTGCTCTCAGGGGGGAGGGAGGAGGGGCTAAGTGCAGGGAGTGAGCCTGTTTTTCTAGCTATTCCTGTGTCTACACCACACATGTGACCTAGCTTCCTGCTTTCAGATAGGGGAGAGGAGCTGCTTTCATTTCTTCTGTTCTCCCAGTTATCAGGCTAGCTAATTCAATTGTGTTCATTATGGCAGAGACAGGCAGTCTCTGTATGTAACACAGAATGGAGTTGCTGCTGCCTGTACTTCATAGTCCAATATGGTTGGGTGGAGCTACATGCTAATTTGGGGGTGGAGCTAAACAGAAGGTTGCATGTGAAACCCCACCCACCAAATGATGCAAGAAACCAGGAAGAGAGAAGATTTTACAGCAGTGAAGACTGGTGAGTATGCGACGTGGGAATACCCCTTTAAGCCTGGAATCTAATTCAATACAATACCCCCGCATGACTGCCTTATGGGCTCCCCAAAGAAATGAGGTGGAGTTCATCGATCCCAGATGAAGTAGTCAGTTAAATGTGTGCACAGAGTCGAAAGCGAGGTCGGAGACTTGAACAAAAATTCATTGAAATGCCAGTGACAGCGACACACAGGAAGCTGTGTGGGAGACAAAGTGGCTACCATCAGGAGATGATTGGACCAGGAGAGTGGGCCTTTATCAGTGTTGATCAGCAGATGAAGGGCAGGGGCATTTCCAAAGAAATAGTCAATGCAGGTATGGGTGTTATGAGGGTGGGAAAAGAAGGTGTAGGAGCGTGCTGTAGGGTTATTTACATACCACAGGTCATAAGGGCCTGGGAGCGGATCAACCAATGGAATTCCTGCACAAGTTGGGCCTGTTTGCAGGGAGCCGAAACCTGAGGAATTGCCATGTGGTCTGACGACATGGGAATGCATGTAATTGGCCGAACACCAACTGGTTAAGCGCTTCGAAGATTCGATGCGTTTAACCCATTGGTGTTCGGCCGATTACATGCATTCCTATGCTGGCGAGGTATTCGACAAATACTATTCACTCAACACTACTGATGATCATTCTTTTATGGATAGAATCTGGCAACCAGGTCAGTGTGACAAGAGTGGTAGCTGTAGTGATAGTAACAATTTCAGCCACTGTGTAGGCCCCACATCAAAAAGTCCTGCAGGGAAATTATCTAGGGAAACCTCATAGGGTGGAGGTAGTGGCACTGGTGGTGGTAGAAACAGAAATCCTGATGCTGGCAGCAGCAACTACATGCAGTCATCTCCTATGTGGGAAATTTTTTTTGTACATTGCCAAATGATAATTCTATGGCAATTTGCAAGATTTGCAACCAGAAACTTAGCCTTTGCCATTCAGGAACAAATGTAGAAATGACCGTTCTACAGATACTTTCTCCATTTTTGGATGATGGATTGAACAGTGCTCCTTGGGATGCTCAAAGATAGTGATATGTTTTTATAACCTCACCCTGCTTTAAACTTCTCCACAACTTCTTTACTGACCTGTCTGGTAAGTTCCATGATCTTCATTATGCTGTTTATTCACTAGTGTTCTGTAACAAATCACTGAAGCTTTCACAGAACAGATGTATTTATACTGAGACTAAATTACACACAGCCGGACTCTATTAAAGGGGTTGTCCCATCACAAGGATCCTATCTATACTGCTTGTTAATGTGGATTTAAGACTTTTCCTAAATACACACAGCCCTTGACTTATCTGCTCAAAAGTCAAGTGATGTATCTGCCTGCTCTCGGGGGAGGGAGGAGGGGCTAAGTGCACAGGAGCGAGCCTGTGTTTCTAGCTATTCCTGTGTCTACACCATGTGACCTAGATCCTGCACTCAGATAGAAAACAAATGTATGGGAACCAAACAAGCTCCACTATATTTAAACCTAGGAGCACACGGCATACAATTTGTATACATCTTCCAGACTGACCGAGCTTTGTGTGAAGGTAAGACTCTCTATGCTCCCCCTTTTTTGCTGTAGTTGTAAACTGGGGATTATTGGTAGCCACATTGATATAAATAACAACACAATGATGCATGCTAACGATCAGCGTCTGATATGCAATGGCTTTCTATCATGAGATTGAGATGATTTGGCACATTTACTTGTTATTATGTTTATATAGATTTGTGACTATTTATATTTTGAATGACTGATGAGATTTATTACATTAATTTTTAAAGGAAATTTGAGGTTTTATTTATTGATTGCACTGTAGAATGTATCAAAATAATATAATATGTATTTTAAATGATAAGGTTGGTATATGAGATTTGTTTTACTATTGTTTTATAAATTATGTATTATTAGTTTTTGAATTCATTGTATATTTTAACTTAGGCCTAAGTGCTTCTCTGGCCAAAAAAACGTTGAAGTGAATACTTGTTTTATCTATTTTATTTTTAGTTACGCACTTGAGAAAGGGCAGGTGTGCCCGAAACGCGGCGATTTTTTAGCGTTGTGCATCATTGTCTTATTGAATAAAATCCTGTTGTGACCTGAGAGTGCCGTCTTTCCATTTCATTGAAAACGCTGCACTCAGATAGGGGAGAGGAGCTGCTTTCATTTCTGAACGTCTTCTGTTCTCCCAGTTATCAGGCTAGCTAATTCAATTGTGTTCATTATGGCAGAGACAGGCAGTCTCTGTAGGTAACACAGAATGGAGTTGCTCCTGCCTGTACTTCATAGTCCAATATTGTGCATATAGTGTTTCAGAACCTTTGATGACACCACAGGCCCTTCAGCCGCCCAATAGGATCACGCTATGCGGTGGGCGGAGCTACACAGTAATTTGGAGGTGGAGCTAAACGGCAGGTTGCATGTGAAACCCTGCCCACCAAATGATGCAAGAAACCAGGAAGAAAGAAGATTTTACAGCACGGAAGACTGGTGAGTTTGCGACGTGGGAATACCCCTTTAACTAATTAGGTGACTTCTGAAGACAATTGATTCCACTGGAAGATATTTAGGGGTATCAGAGTACAGGGGGCTGAATACTCTTACATGTCACGCCTTTCAGATTTTTATTCGATCAAAATTTTAAAAACCATGTATTATTTTCATTCCACGTCACAATTATCTGCTAATTTGTGTTGGTCTATCACTTAAAGCCTTAATAAAATGTATTTAAGCTTCTGGTTGTAAGGTGACTAAATGTGAAAAAGTTCAAGGGGTATGGATACTTTTGCAAGGCACTGTATATATTACTGCATTTCTAATACATGGAATAGATTTTACAATGAATAATTACAGAATAAACATGTGCACACACATTGAGATTCTTAGAAATGAAAGCTGTTTGTCACATGTTTAAAGTTAGCTTTTAAATTACCCCGTGATATGCAATTATCCATTGTGTGTATGACTAGCAAGAAATGTTCTATAGGGAATTTTTCATTCCATTATATTCTATACATAAAGTGTTCATATAAAGCACATAATGTTACTTGCATTAGGTACATTTAGGTGTAACAAATAACTGTTTTTCAAAATATATGTATTTATTACAAAATTGGTAAAAACGTATGAGGATTTGTTAGAATAGGAATAATCGCAACCATAATCTTAATAATCTTTAGCTATATAATGACAACTATCACAAATCTGCAATAAATTCTCACTCCAACAGTGAATCTGGTTCATAACTGACCACAGCCAGCTTTTTCTTCAGTTTTCATAGCAAAACAGCATGTACTTCACAGTACACGATAAATCCTTAGCTGTCTGAATACTGACTACACATGAGACCTTGAGCCTAATATCAAGTATCTCCACCAACCCAGTGGTTATCACCAAATCACATGATTCTTTCTGCCACAAGGTCATGGCACAGACAGGTAGCATTATGGGAAGGGATAACATCCTACCGTTAGAGCCTCAACCTGGCTGCTAATTAATCCTCATTACAACCCACATTTCTGTAAACCAAATGAAACACCCAACTTTCCAAAGGCTTTCCTCTTCAACCCTACTTTCCCAGGGTGAAATACTCATTTTCATGTACCTCCAGTGACATAAATATGCTACTCCAATGGTGACCTCCACATATCTTTCCCCTGATAAAGACTATAAGAATTTATTGCTGAACTCAACCCCACCCCAGGATCAAAATTCCTACACTGGGGTACAGTCTTGCACAACTTGTATGCTATACACCATATTTTGAGTATTACCAGTGAAGTCTGAGGAAAGAGCAATAGGCGCCAAAACGTGTTACTACCCGGTTTTACTTTTTTTTTTTTATTTAGTTTTTTTGGTGTTGCATTGATTGCTATTTGTATATTCAAAATAAAATATCCATCTTTGGACAACTGTATTTGTAGTCAACTTGGTTTAATCTGGAGGAATCATGGCCACAGTGGTGCCCAAGAGGGAGCACAGGAGGATTGGGTCCAGCCTTGTGTTTTATGTGAAGATTCACAGGCCCATATAGTTTGGCTTTTTCCAGGTCTTTCTATTTTTGAGCTCAGGACAGGGACACCATCATTGCAGCACCCCCAAAAGTGCTACAATAAGATCACACAACACCTCAAGGTAATTCTCCACCTATAATGGAGTTATTTTACTTGTACATTTAAGATTTCATAAAAAGGAGCGCCCTGTTGTATTCTTTCTTTCCAGAATCTGTCCATGTAGGCTATACCATGATATGTCATCCCAGAACCCTGACTCTTCTTCATGGGTGATTTTTTTTTTTTGGTCTCATTTTTGGGGTGGCCAACACCCATACACTACATACTCTTCTTTTTGGTACTGAACATTTTGTTACCCCTAGTAACCTCTTCATTCTGATAAATTAGAGAGAGGAATGATCATGGTGCGGAAGAGATATAGTACAATGGGAAGCACCATCAAAGACAATAATATATAACTTTTGTTAATACATTTTTAAAAGGATAAATTGGAGGGAACACAGATAACAAACATTACTAACATTGTGGGAATCAACCCCACAGGGTTCTATTACAGTTGTTAAAGTGTAAAAAGGACAGTACATTAAAGGAATCACAAATACCAAATGTATCCAGTAGGTATCAAGATATCCCCAATGAACCAAGTTGAACCAGGTTGAATGCATTCAAGAGCACTCCAAATACTGAATTAAATTGAGGAGAATTTGAGTGCCATCTGGGGTCTGTCGACCTGCAACAAACCCCAACTTTATCCGGTTTGATCAGCTAAGGCATCAAGGCATTCCGCCAGTATCTTAGCATATATTTTTATATCAACATTTGTTAGCGGTATTGGCCTAAAATTCACCAGGGTAGTAGGAGGTTTACCCAGATTTGGCAGAGTAGCAATAGTGGCAGACAACATTTCTTCAGGGAATTGCAATAATTTTTTATTGGTTTTTAAATGAACATACATGAATAAAAAGAGAATAGCCAAAGACAAGTAAGACACATATAATGGTAAAAACAAAAAAGAAAGGAATAAAAAAAAGAAAGAAAATGGAGTTGGATACAGCACACAGTCATAAAACATGCACTAAAATAAATTGAAATACAGCATGTCATAAACCATTACCAGCATGTATGGCATAAGTGGTTACTCGTGACATTAGAAACAATCCAGAATTAGTACATCCGAATCAATATGAATCAATATAAGCTTATTCATAATGGTTTCATCAAATAGAATAAAGTGCAAGATATTTGACAGTCTATATCAAGTTCACATGCAATTTTTCTAAATGAAGCCATACTGCCGTGTTTTTTTTGGGGGGGTTTAAGAAAGAAAGAAGAGGACTTCGCCTGGCAACCTTTACAAACAAAACATAATTATTCAGTTTTTATTCATTTTACTATCATGAACTTGAACATTAAACATGCTAACTGAAACCTGTAGAGTCATAGATGTAGCTTTTGAGTATTTTTACCATTTTTCAGAGCATAACATGATCACCTTGGGGTAATTTTCTGGGACACCTCGGAAGACTGTCAATTGTCAGGCTGAATGTTTCCCAATTATAACTAATCACTTTCACTTTCAAATTGTATAGTATGGCCATATAACAATTTACTGATTGATAGTCAGCAACAATTGCTTCTCTAAGATAATTGCTGATGTTTTTCCTCCTTGGCGTTGCATTTAGAGATGAGCGAACAGTGTTCTATCGAACTCATGTTCAATCGGATATTAGGCTGTTCGGCATGTTCGAATCGAATCGAACACCGCGTGGTAAAGTGCGCCATTACTCGATTCCCCTCCCACCTTCCCTGGCGCCTTTTTTGCTCCAATAACAGCGCAGGGTAGGTGGGACAGGAACTACGACACCGGTGACGTTGAGAAAAGTAGGCAAAACCCATTGGCTGCCGAAAACATGTGACCTCTAATTTAAAAGAACAGCGCCGCCCAGCTTCGCGTCATTCTGAGCTTGCAATTCACCGAGGACGGAGGTTTCCGTCCAGTTAGCTAGGGCTTAGATTCTGGGTAGGCAGGGACAGGCTAGGATAGGAAGGAGAAGACAACCACAACAGCTCTTATAAGAGCTAAATTCCAGGGAGAAGCTTGTCAGTGTAACGTGGCACTGACGGGCTCAATCGCCGCAACCCAGCTTTCCCAGGATCCTGAATGGAACACACTGACAGTGTATTCCCGTATACCCCATATATACACCCCAAATCCCCGTTCCAACGGTGTGCCCCCCCACCTTCACCTCAGAAATACCCTGCAAGTCCCCTAGCAATAGAATTGGGGCTATATACACCCACAATTTTTGCTGCTGGTATATAGTGCCATTGTCTGACTGGGAATTCAAAGAATATATTGGGGTGACGTGCACCCACAATTTTTGCTACTGCTATACAGTGCCATTGTCTCACTGGGAATTCAAAGAATATATGGGGGTTATGTGCACCCACAATTTTTAATACTGGTATACAGTGCCATTGTCTGACTGGGAATTCAAAGAATATATGGGGGTTATGTGCACCCACAATTTTTAATACTGGTATACAGTGCCATTGTCTCACTGGGAATTCAAAGAATATATTGGGGTTATGTGCACCCACAATTTTTACTACTGGTATATAGTGCCATTGTCTGACTGGGAATTCAAAGAATATATGAGGGTTATGTGCACCCACAATTTTTAATACTGGTATATAGTGCCATTGTCTGACTGGGAATTCAAAGAATATATGGGGGTTACGTGCACCCACAATTTTTACTACTGGTATACAGTGCCATTGTCTGACTGGGAATTCAAAGAATATATTGGGGTGACGTGCACCCACAATTTTTGCTACTGCTATACAGTGCCATTGTCTCACTGGGAATTCAAAGAATATATGGGGGTTATGTGCACCCACAATTTTTAATACTGGTATACAGTGCCATTGTCTGACTGGGAATTCAAAGAATATATTGGGGTTATGTGCACCCACAATTTTTACTACTGGTATACAGTGCCATTGTCTCACTGGGAATTCAAAGAATATATTGGGGTTATGTGCACCCACAATTTTTACTACTAGTATATAGTGCCATTGTCTGACTGGGAATTCAAAGAATATATGGGGGTTACGTGCACCCACAATTTTTGCTACTGCTATACAGTTCCATTGTCTCACTGGGAATTCAAAGAATATATGGGGGTTATGTGCACCCACAATTTTTAATACTGGTATATAGTGCCATTGTCTGACTGGGAATTCAAAGAATATATGGGGGTTATGTGCACCCACAATTTTTAATACTGGTATACAGTGCCATTGTCTGACTGGGAATTCAAAGAATATATTGGGGTTATGTGCACCCACAATTTTTACTACTGGTATACAGTGCCATTGTCTCACTGGGAATTCAAAGAATATATTGGGGTTATGTGCACCCACAATTTTTACTACTAGTATATAGTGCCATTGTCTGACTGGGAATTCAAAGAATATATGGGGGTTACGTGCACCCACAATTTTTGCTACTGCTATACAGTTCCATTGTCTCACTGGGAATTCAAAGAATATATGGGGGTTATGTGCACCCACAATTTTTAATACTGGTATATAGTGCCATTGTCTGACTGGGAATTCAAAGAATATATGGGGGTTACGTGCACCCACAATTTTTGCTACTGCTATACAGTTCCATTGTCTCACTGGGAATTCAAAGAATATATGGGGGTTATGTGCACCCACAATTTTTAATACTGGTATACAGTGCCATTGTCTGACTGGGAATTCAAAGAATATATGGGGGTTATGTGCACCCACAATTTTTACTACTGGTAT
Organism: Leptodactylus fuscus; assembly: GCF_031893055.1. Taxonomy (NCBI): domain Eukaryota; kingdom Metazoa; phylum Chordata; class Amphibia; order Anura; family Leptodactylidae; genus Leptodactylus; species Leptodactylus fuscus. Next base: position 61,353,467 of record NC_134267.1, on the reverse strand, counting down.
ACAGTGCCATTGTCTGACTGGGAATTCAAAGAATATATTGGGGTGACGTGCACCCACAATTTTTGCTACTGCTATACAGTGCCATTGTCTCACTGGGAATTCAAAGAATATATGGGGGTTATGTGCACCCACAATTTTTAATACTGGTATACAGTGCCATTGTCTGACTGGGAATTCAAAGAATATATTGGGGTTATGTGCACCCACAATTTTTAATACTGGTATATAGTGCCATTGTCTGACTGGGAATTCAAAGAATATATGGGGGTTATGTGCACCCACAATTTTTAATACTGGTATACAGTGCCATTGTCTGACTGGGAATTCAAAGAATATATTGGGGTTATGTGCACCCACAATTTTTACTACTGGTATACAGTGCCATTGTCTCACTGGGAATTCAAAGAATATATTGGGGTTATGTGCACCCACAATTTTTACTACTGGTATATAGTGCCATTGTCTGACTGGGAATTCAAAGAATATATAGGGGTTACGTGCACCCACAATTTTTGCTACTGCTATACAGTTCCATTGTCTCACTGGGAATTCAAAGAATATATGGGGGTTATGTGCACCCACAATTTTTAATACTGGTATATAGTGCCATTGTCTGACTGGGAATTCAAAGAATATATGGGGGTTACGTGCACCCACAATTTTTGCTACTGCTATACAGTTCCATTGTCTCACTGGGAATTCAAAGAATATATGGGGGTTATGTGCACCCACAATTTTTAATACTGGTATACAGTGCCATTGTCTGACTGGGAATTCAAAGAATATATGGGGGTTATGTGCACCCACAATTTTTACTACTGGTATACAGTGCCATTGTCTGACTGGGAATTCAAAGAATATATTGGGGTGACGTGCACCCACAATTTTTGCTACTGCTATACAGTGCCATTGTCTCACTGGGAATTCAAAGAATATATGGGGGTTATGTGCACCCACAATTTTTAATACTGGTATACAGTGCCATTGTCTGACTGGGAATTCAAAGAATATATTGGGGTTATGTGCACCCACAATTTTTAATACTGGTATATAGTGCCATTGTCTGACTGGGAATTCAAAGAATATATGGGGGTTATGTGCACCCACAATTTTTAATACTGGTATACAGTGCCATTGTCTGACTGGGAATTCAAAGAATATATGGGGGTTATGTGCACCCACAATTTTTACTACTGGTATACAGTGCCATTGTCTCACTGGGAATTCAAAGAATATATTGGGGTTATGTGCACCCACAATTTTTACTACTGGTATATAGTGCCATTGTCTGACTGGGAATTCAAAGAATATATGGGGGTTACGTGCACCCACAATTTTTGCTACTGCTATACAGTTCCATTGTCTCACTGGGAATTCAAAGAATATATGGGGGTTATGTGCACCCACAATTTTTAATACTGGTATATAGTGCCATTGTCTGACTGGGAATTCAAAGAATATATGGGGGTTACGTGCACCCACAATTTTTGCTACTGCTATACAGTTCCATTGTCTCACTGGGAATTCAAAGAATATATGGGGGTTATGTGCACCCACAATTTTTGCTACTGCTATACAGTGCCATTGTCTCACTGGGAATTCAAAGAATATATGGGGGTTATGTGCACCCACAATTTTTAATACTGGTATACAGTGCCATTGTCTGACTGGGAATTCAAAGAATATATTGGGGTTATGTGCACCCACAATTTTTAATACTGGTATATAGTGCCATTGTCTGACTGGGAATTCAAAGAATATATGGGGGTTATGTGCACCCACAATTTTTAATACTGGTATACAGTGCCATTGTCTGACTGGGAATTCAAAGAATATATTGGGGTTATGTGCACCCACAATTTTTACTACTGGTATACAGTGCCATTGTCTCACTGGGAATTCAAAGAATATATTGGGGTTATGTGCACCCACAATTTTTACTACTGGTATATAGTGCCATTGTCTGACTGGGAATTCAAAGAATATATGGGGGTTATGTGCACCCACAATTTTTAATACTGGTATACAGTGCCATTGTCTGACTGGGAATTCAAAGAATATATGGGGGTTATGTGCACCCACAATTTTTAATACTGGTATACAGTGCCATTGTCTGACTGGGAATTCAAAGAATATATTGGGGTTATGTGCACCCACAATTTTTACTACTGGTATACAGTGCCATTGTCTGACTGGGAATTCAAAGAATATATTGGGGTTATGTGCACCCACAATTTTTAATACTGGTATACAGTGCCATTGTCTGACTGGGAATTCAAAGAATATATTGGGGTTATGTGCACCCACAATTTTTAATACTGGTATATAGTGCCATTGTCTGACTGGGAATTCAAAGAATATATGGGGGTTATGTGCACCCACAATTTTTAATACTGGTATACAGTGCCATTGTCTGACTGGGAATTCAAAGAATATATTGGGGTTATGTGCACCCACAATTTTTACTACTGGTATACAGTGCCATTGTCTGACTGGGAATTCAAAGAATATATGGGGGTTATGTGCACCCACAATTTTTAATACTGGTATACAGTGCCATTGTCTGACTGGGAATTCAAAGAATATATAGGGGTTACGTGCACCCACAATTTTTAATACTGCTATACAGTTCCATTGTCTCACTGGGAATTCAAAGAATATATGGGGGTTATGTGCACCCACAATTTTTAATACTGGTATACAGTGCCATTGTCTGACTGGGAATTCAAAGAATATATGGGGGTTACGTGCACCCACAATTTTTAATACTGCTATACAGTTCCATTGTCTCACTGGGAATTCAAAGAATATATGGGGGTTATGTGCACCCACAATTTTTAATACTGGTATACAGTGCCATTGTCTCACTGGGAATTCCACAAATAATTTGGGGATTCATTCACCCTACATCTCAGGCTGTTGCCATATTCACCCAGGTTGTCAGTGCTGCACCAGCTCGTTCCCAGACAGCTCGGCCCGAAAAACACGTTACCTATATAGAGGATTTGGACAATGAAGACAACATGTTCTAAATCTAATGTCTGCACCTTCTCCAGAATTAAAATAAAGGCAGCGTTTAACTTTCAAATAGCACTGCACAAAGGAAGAGCTTATCAGCTTGTCTCATGACATGCTACTGAAAAGTTTCATTTGTGTATCTTAATGTAAATATAGTTGTATAAGCTTTTTGGGTTTTAGGCACTGCCAAGTTATTTATTACCACCCGCTCCCTTATAATGATGATGACGCCAAAGTCACTGTGGGTGTTCAGAGCTCACAGCTTTGGGTGACATTTGTCTTGCTCTCTGTCGGTACCAGCTGTCTTTTTGGATACCGTAAAGTTATGTTGACTTTATTAACAGCTATAGAAGCTTTAGCCAGGTTGTGACGGTGTGTAACCCTAACAACACTAAGTGGGATACACATTAATAGTCAGTCTATGTACGCTAAACGTATCACTGAAGTAATTTTTTTTCCCTCTCCCCTAATATAAGAAAGGAACAGACATTAGACCTAGACCGGGGTTCAAGGCTTGAAAAAATCCAGTATTATTTGTTCTTCATGATGTGAAATATGTGTTGAAAAGCAACCCAAGATGAAGTCAGCCATGTGTGCCAGTGTGTTACTTGGCATGCCTTTGCTGGCCCCAACTGTAAGGGTCACTCTCCATTTCCTCCATTTTCCACTCCCCTTCACACCATTTGTGGTGAAGCAATGGGATGCACTGAAGTGCATCCTCTTGCCTCGTGTGGGATAGGGACATCAGATGCCACTCCAACCCCCTCGTCTTCCTCCGCCAGCCAACGGTGCGAAGATGAGAGGAGTGTGCTCTGAATGTTTTCTGCCTAGCAGAGGCTAGTTCTCACTTACGAAAATGGCCCCACTTTGACCTGTATATCAGGCACAATGGTGTAGGTTTCAAAGAAACATGGCACCAACAAGTTGGAAAACGTGGGCCATGCGTGGACCGTGTTTGAGTCTGGCAAGCTCCAGATCTGCTACCAGGTTCCAGCCATTATCACAGGCGCAAAAATGCCAGGCCCCAGGTGTAGCAGGGAAAAAAAAATGCCATCTCAGCCAGGATGGCATCCCTGACCTCGGAGGCACTGTGCTGTCTGTCCCCCAAGCTGATCAGTTTCAGCACGGCCTGCTGACATCTCCCCATGCCAGTGTTACAGTGTTTTCCGCTAGTAGCTGGGGTGGAGGTTGCAGCTTCGTAGGGTTTCAGTCTACTCCTGCCATGAATTTTGGCCTGGGAGAGGAGATAGGCCACCCCAGTTTGCACCCGGGGAACAGACTCCACCACATTCACCCTGCCTGTCATTAAAGATAAGCACTGCAGCATCCCTGACCACAGGCGCTTGTCCATGTGTCGGTGGTCAAGTGGACCTTGCAGCAAAGCGCAGAGCTCTGGGCCCGACTGATGTTATGGGACACATGCAGGCGCAAGGCAGAGACAGCACACCAAGAAAAGTAGTAACGGCTAGGCCCAGCATAGGGAGGTGCCCCAGCTGCCATCTGCTGACGGAAGGCCTGGGTCTCCAGAAGCATAAACAAACACCAACATCTCCAGGGCCAGCAGTTTATCGATGAGGCTGTTACAGGCTTGGGCATGGGGGTGGGTTGTATTGTACTTCTGCCTGCAATGAAAAGCTTGGGAAATGTGGAGTGGCTGGGAAGAGGCGCATGATGGTGCAGGCCAAAAGGGCGCATGAGGGTGAACTCCCCAATGTGTCAGAGATAGGTGTGTAGGTGTCCTTGCATCATATACTTGCACCATATTTGGCTTTGGAAGTTAATTTTGTGCCAAAAAGTGGTTAAGACAGCGATCCCTCAGCTACTCCCGTTACACTGTCTATTGAAGTTACCATCTGTGGAAGTGGACCACCATTTCTAAGATCCCAAAGGAAGCAGGCAAGAGATGTGCAGTTCAGAAAAAAAGATGAGAAAATAAGTTTAGGCTGTAGAGCACAGAGGGATCGGAGAGGACAGAGCTGGTGTCGGCCAGGTATTCCCACAACATGCGCCTATACTTGTCCCTCCTGGTGACACTAGGCCCCTGAGTGGCAGTAATTTGTCCAGGGGGGCCATTAACGTGTTCCAGACCTAGGAATAAGTCTTCCAACAGGGTAGAGTTTTGCATGCCTTTGCTTCTACCCACTGTTTTTGCTGCTTAGCTTCCCTCCACATCTACTCTGCTTTCACCCCTAAACATCACCCCAGTTTATGCCTTTGCTTCTACCCAGGTTTTTTGTTGATTTAGCTTCCCTCTACATCTACACTGCTTTAGCCCCTAGACATCACCCCTGTCCATGTGGGGTCGGTGGCCTCGTCATCCACCAACTCCTCTTCCAATTGCGCACTGCCCCCTTACTGCAAACCGCACATGACCACAGCTTGCCTTGATGGCAACTGTGTCTCATGATCCCCACTTAGGTCCAGACAAGTCGGTGGCGGGTCCAAAACCCCAAAATTGGAAGGAAATGGCAGATGCTGCAGTATTTCTAACACCTGTTCCTGGTGCTCGGGCCTGGTCTGTGTTGTACCCTGCACCCTGCTTAACGCATCTGCCATATCCGAAGTTGTGCTGAGCGCATGCTAATGTTTCGTGTCCAGTGCAATGGATGGGATGGGATTTCACATAAGTCTGCCACCCATGGCCACTCATGGTTGAGCAACTGAGGGAGTTGACTTTGACGAACCTGAGGGTTTTGGAGTTGGAACTACATCAAAGGTCTGTGCTGCTCACACACTCTGCTCAACACATGATATGTTTAGTGCCAGCAGTGTGGAGACGTCGCACAACAGCCGTTGTTCCAGCAGGTACAGGCGTTGTAGGAGTGCATAGAGGCTAGCAGCGGCAACTATACACTTTAAAAACTATCCGCACAAGCGCCACACTTTCACCAGTAGCTCAGGAACATTGGGGTACCTTTTTCAAAAGATTAGCAGCAATGAGTTAAAAACGTGGCCCAGGCATGGAATATGTTGCAGGCTGCCAAGCTACAGAGCCAATCCCAGGTTACGGCCATTATCACACATGACAACATGCCTGGGCCCAGGTGCAGTGGCAAAAACCACATTGCCGTCTCATCGAGGATGGCATGACTCACTTTGTAGGCAGTGTGCTGTCTGGCCCCCAAGCTGATGAGCTTCAGCACGGCCCGCTGACGTCTCCCCACACCAGTGTTGCAGCGTTTCCAGCTCGTAGCTGGGGTCAATTTAACAGCGGAGGAGGGTGGTGTTTCAGCCCTCCTCCCAGGAATGTTGTGTGGGGAGACAAGTCAGGCCACCACATTTTGCGACCCGGTCCACGCCTCAACTACATTCAACCACTGTGCCCAAATTGAAAGGTAGCGTCCCTGTCCGCATGCACTTGTCCATTCGTAACTGGTCACATGGAACTTTAGGGCTAAGCGCTGAATTTAGGGACCGCCTCATGTTTGGGGGAAAGTGCTGGTGTGGACGGCACAGTGCGGTGGCGCAGTAGACACTCTGCCCAAAAAGGGCAGAGTGTCCCCCAGCCGGGATTCCAACATCTCCTGGGCCAGATTTCTTGAGATGAGGCCGTTGAAGCCTTGGGCATGTGGGTGGGTTGCGCTGTACTTTAGCATGAAATGAAAGGCTTGGGAGATGGGGAGTTGCTGGGAAGAGGCGCATGATGGCGCGGGCAAAAGGAGAAATGGCAGGAAAAGGTGAGGATAAGGGTGAACTCCCCAAAGTGTCAGAGGCAGATGTGGAGGTGTCCTGGCTCCTGGTCTGGACTGCAGCGCCAGCCCTGTCAACAGTGGAAGAGGCAGTGGCCGCCAGGCCAAACGACGATTATCCTGCGCTTGCTCTCACCCACTGAGCCCAGGGCTTGCCTTCCAAATGATGACACCCGCAAGAGGTGGTGAGATTCCTCTCCGCAGATCTCCAAACCATCTTGGACTTGCAAATTGCACTAAATTTGTCATGTAACTGACATGTATATGATGAGTCTATCCATTGTCTGTTCATTTTGGTGAAAGTCAGCCTGTCAGCTGACAGACAGCTGTGCTTGTCAGTGATGATGTCACCGGCTGCTTGTACCCCCAGTTTTTGCTGCTTAGCTTGCCTCCACATCCACACTGCTTTTGCCCCTACACATCACCCCTATCCATGCCTGTGCCTCTAGCCATAAGTCTGCCACCCATGGAAACTCATGGTGCAGAAAGTGAGGGAGCTGACTCTGAGGAACCCTTGGGTTTTGTAGCTGGTACTCCATCAAAGGTCTCTGCTGCTCACACACCCTGCTGAACATACGGTATCTAGGGTTAGAGCGTGTGGTGACCTCGCACAACAGTAGGTGCTTCAGGCAGATGTAGGCCTTGCTGGAGTGTATTGCGGCTAGCTCCAGGTACTGTAGACTTGGGAAAGTGGGTGTCCAAGTGCCGCACTTTCACCCTTAGCTCAGCTAATTTGGGGTATGTTTTTAAAAATCATTGCACCACTACATTGAACATGTGGGCCAGGCATGGAACGTGTTGGAGGCTGGCAAGCTCCAGAGCCCTCCAACAAGCTAAAAAACCTGGCCCCAGGGGCAGCGGAGATAAACAAATTGCCATCTCATCCAGGATGGCATCCCTGACCTCAGAGGCAGTGTGCTGTCCGTCTCCCAAGCTGATGAGCTTCAGCCCAGCCTGCTGACGTCTCCCCACACCAGTGTTGCAGCGTTTTCAGCTCGTAGCTGGGGTAAATCTAACAGCGGAGGAGGAGGAGGGTGGTGTTTCAGCCCTCCTCCCAGGAATGTTTTGTGGGGAAACAAGTCAGGAAAATTCTTGAAACGGGAGAGTTTTGCATCTTTGCCCTTGCTGCCTATGGACATCCCTTTGCCTCTAGCCACCATTTTCCCTGCTTTGCTTGCCTCCACATCCACACTGCTTTTGCCCCTAGACATCACCCCAGTCCATGCCTTAGCTTGTACCCCCAGTTTTTCCTGCTTAGCTTGCCTCCACATCCACACTGCTTTTGCCCCTAGACATCACCCCAGTCCATGCCTTAGCTTGTACCCCCAGTTTTTCCTGCTTAGCTTGCCTCCACATCCACACTGCTTTTGCCCCTAGACATCACCCCAGTCAATGCCTTAGCTTGTACCCCCAGTTTTTCCTGCTTAGCTTGCCTCCACATCCACACTGCTTTTGCCCCTAGACATCACCCCAGTCCATGCCTTAGCTTGTACCCCCAGTTTTTCCTGCTTAGCTTGCCTCCACATCCACACTGCTTTTGCCCCTAGACATCATCCCTATCCATGCCTCTTCCCCTAGCCATAACTCTGCCACCCCTGGAAACTCATGGTGCAGAAACTTTGGTTGCTGACTTTGAGGAACCCTTGGGTTTTGTAGATGGAACTCCATCAAAGGTCTGTGCAGCTCACACACCCTGCTCAAGATATGGTATTGTAGGGTTTCAGCGTGTGTGAATGATGGACAACAGCCTGTGTTTGGACAGATGTAGGCCTTGCTAGAGTGTTTTTAGGCTAGCAGCGACTCCTGTGCACTTGCAAAAGTGGGCGCACAAGCGCCGCATTTTCAACAGTAGCTTCGGTACATTTGGGTATGTTTTTAAAAAACTTTGCACCACTAGGTTAGACGTGGGCCAAACATGGAACGTGTTGGAGGCTGGCAAGCTCCAGAGCCGCTACCAGGTTCCAGCCATTATCACAGGCGTAAAAATGCCAGGCCCCAGGTGTAGCAGGGAAAAAAAATGCCATCTCAGCCAGGATGGCATCCCTGACCTCGGAGGCACTGTGCTGTCTGTCCCCCAAGCTGATGAGCTTCAGCACCGCCTGCTGACGTCTCCCCACACCAGTGTTTTAGCGTTTGCCGCTAGTAGCTGTGGTGGAGGTTGCAGCGTCGTAGGGTTTCAGTCTACTCCTGCCATGAATTTTGGCCTGGGAGAGGAGATAGGCCACCCCAGTTTGCACCCGGGGAACAGACTCCACCACATTCACCCTGCCTGTCATTAAAGATAAGCACTGCAGCATCCCTGACCACAGGCGCTTGTCCAAGTGTCGGTGGTCAAGTGGACCTTGCAGCAAAGCGCGGAACTAAGGGCCCACCTGATGTTGAGTGACACGTGCTGGTGCAAGGCGGGGACGCCACACCGGGAGAAGTTGAGACGGCTAGGGACGGCATAGTGAGGTGCCACAGTTGCCATCAGGTCCGGGAAGGCGGGAGTTTCAACAAGCCGGAACGCCAACCTCTCCTGGGCCAGCAGTTTAGCGATGTTGGCGTTCTAGGCTTGCGTGGGTGGGTGGTTAGCGGTGTATTTCTGCCGGCGCTCCAATGTCTGAGAGATGGTGGGTTGTTGTAAAGAAGCGCCTGATGGTGCCTTTGATGGTGCAGGAGAAGGAGATAAGACAGAAACAGGGGAGGATGAGGGAGAAGTCAACAAAGTGGCAGAGGCAGATGAAGTGATGTCCTGGCTCGTCCTCTGGAGTGCATCGCCAGCACTGTGAGCAGAGGCAGTGGCATGAACGGCGGGCGACGTTTGTCCTGCCGTTGCTGCCTGCCACTGATTCCATTGCTTGGATTCCAAATGACGGTGCATTGAAGTGGTGGACAGGTTGCTCTTCTCAGGGCCCCTACTCGATTTCGAGAGGCAAATTGTGTAGACGACACTATATCTGTCCTCGGCGCATTCCTTGAAAAAACTCTACACCTTCAAGAAACGTGCCCTCGATGGGGGAGTTTTTCTGGGCTGGGTACAAAAGGGAACATCTTCGGACATTCCGGGTCTGGCCTGGCTTCGGCAAAGCAGCTGACCTCTGCCTCTGGACATGTCTCTGCCTCTAGCTACCCTTTTTGGTGCTGCACCTGCCTCAACATCCACACTACTTTCCCAGCTTGACATCTGCCTTGTCCAGGTGGGGTCGGTGTCCTCGTCGTCCACCACCTCCTCTTCCAACTCCTGTCTCGCCTCCTCCTCCTGCACAATGCGCATGTCAACTGGCTGCCCTGACAGCAACTGCGTCTCATCGTCGTCGATGAGGGTGGGTTGCTGGTCATCCGCCACCAAATCGACCGGAGATGGAATGGAGGAGACTCTAGTGTTTGAGCATCTGGACACAGATACTCGTCTGTTAGGTCCGTGGAATCGCGAAATGGAGGGGCAGGTTGCGGTACAGTCAAAGGAAGGGAGAACAGCTCTGGGGAGCAGGGACAGTTGGGGTTATTGTTCTGGGAAGATTGGGAATTTTGGGTGGAAGGAGGACAAGACTGTTGGGTAAGAGGAGGTAGAGGCTGCCTGGCTGGTGGACAATGTGCTTTAAGCGTTATCCGACAGCCATTGCAAGACCTGTTCCTGGTTCTCGGGCCTACTAATCTTTGTACCATTCAGCCTAGTTAATGTGGAACTTTTGTGCAAAGCGCAGAATTTAGGGCCCGCCTGATGTTAAGGGACACACGCTGGTACAAGGCTCAACTCACCCTAAGTGCCAAAAACACTGCTGGTGCAAGGCTCTACTCATGCCAAGGGCCTCAATCTCTGCTGGTAGCTCAGCTTAAGGTCATGTAACTTTGTTTGGAAGGGCTCATGTTAAGGGCTAGAAAAGTGAATTTTGGAAGGTCTTACCACATCACACACACACACACACACACACACACACTCAAAATGACAGTTAAGGGTGAGGGCTTTTGGAATTCCCATTGCCTATTCCATTTGTGGTTGTCATGGGGAACGTGATTTAAAGGGGTGGTTGTTACTGTTTGTTGAGCTTAAATTGGGGTTTGTGTCCATCCATTTGGGGAGTAAAGAAGGTTTCCAGGTATTTTCCCACTTTGATAGAGGTTTTTTTGAATGTGGAAAGTGTGTAGTTGTTAGGCAGTGATGTTGGGGTAATAGAGGGTCTTTGGTGTGTTAGATGCCCCCAGACATGCTTCCCCTGCTGTCCCAGTGTCATTCCAGAGGTGTTGGCATCATTTCCTGGGGTGTCATAGTGGACTTGGTGACCCTCCAGACACGGATTTGGGTTTCCCCCTTAACGAGTATCTGTTCCCCATAGACTATAATGGGGTTCGAAACCCGTTCGAACACACGAACATTGAGCGGCTGTTCGAATCGAATTTCGAACCTCGAACATTTTAGTGTTTGCTCATCTCTAGTTGCATTAACAAACACTTTAGTGTGCCAGACTAGCAAACTGCCAAAACATCTGCATTTATAGAGTTGGTCAATCTTACTGATTATTAGTTAATTGAGGGGATTTGATAAGCAACACTTGGCTGCCAGCACACTTTTAATTCGTATACCAGCAGTTAGGGTTATACAGATGATCAAGTTGGGTGCAGTGTACTTTTCTTATAACTGTATGCCTATAAAGACAGCTTTTGTAATACAGCTAACTCAGAGAGGTCAATGAATACTTTTTAGCATACCTGGGGATACCATTTAATGAAACTGGTCTATGGAATGATAGACCTAATTTCTGCCATTTTGGTAGCCTCATAGAAAATAACTTGAAATATCAAAGTTTCATTGATATTTTTATATTTAAATTCTTCCGGTTTGCCATAGGCTATATGTCCTTGCAAGGTTAACCTGCTGCACAAAATTGTGTAGCTATGGGCTTGGGATACCAACTGTTACTACTCTTCCAGGTCAGACTAGAAATCCCATAGAGAAGGGAAGGACAGTTTATTACCATCCTTGCTTTCCCGTCACTGTGTACACAGAGCACAATGCAGCTCCCTTCTGACCCAGCGATCACATGACTGTAAGGGGGGAGGAGGAAGGGAAAGACACGGCAGCCGACTGGCTACCGGGGCTCTTGCAGGAACTTTTAGGATACAGCGGTTCCACGGACAGGCACAACCACACCAGACACGAAGTAAGAAATATAAATTTTACTCTATACCCTTTTGGGGTGAACTCCAGGCTAACAGGCCTGATGAAATCAATAATTACAAGACACTCAGCCGAGGGCTGAGACCCCTGAGTGACACTGCACCGTGACCTAATATGTCAGAACTAGTGAACTATGCCTTTAACTAGCGGCTACATGTATATAGCAGCTGCAATTTACCTATTAATACCAAGCTAACAAAACAATGTAAGTATGCAGAGGAAGATCACCTGCGGTGTCACACTGGGGTTAACAATATCACAGTTTACTATTTAACTTACCCACTCCCCAATATCCACATTTCAACACACTACCCCAACCCTGCAGGGAAGACTTCAGCAACCGGTTTTGTTTTATCAGAAGTTGGTGCTTAGCTGCACAAGTCTTAGTGAAACAAATAACTCCTCTTATGACATACTTCTGGTACTATAATCCAGGATATAGTGTCTCTTTTGAATAGCAGGACAACACGTGCTGTATCTCCGTTTGGATAGAACTCGCTTTAAAGCAAAATGGCCGGAACCAGTCTATGCTAGGTTTTTGGCGCCAAAAAAAAAAAAACTATTTACTGCGTGTATACACTATTCACCCTTATGAAAGGTGAATCGGAGCTCCGCTTACCCGGGTTAGCAAGGGGGCGAACAGTCAGATGGACTTTCCGAAGGAAACAGGAATTTCTTTGCCTCCAGGCAACTGGAACACGGTGTCACAAGGGCTGGTCCTTCTTGTCATCCGCTCCGCGGCGTCTGCACAGCAATCGTCTCCAACTCTCCTGACATGGGAACCAGCAACAGGTTCGGGCTTCTCCAGAGCTGGCCCTGGCCTGAAACAAGCGTTGCAGGGCAGCGGATGGCAATGGATTGTCCCTCAGATCTCTCACTGCTCACAGCCAGCTTCTTCTCCCCCACTACAGCAGTCCACTTCCTCAACTCGTCACTTCCTGGTTTTTCCTTTACCTAACACAGCGGCATCTTGTGGTCAAAAAGAATTACTACAATAGAATTTTTCATTACAGAAACATCTCCTTTTACCACTGCTATTATCACATCACACACTTGTCAGTGAGAAGTGTTCTGAGACTGTATAGCATTAGTCACCCCGTGACACACCACCCCACTAGAGGTCGGCGTCCTCGACAGACCTCCCCAGACAAACTCATCCTGGGCGTATCGCTGTGGGGGAACCCCAGCATTAGACCTTGGCGTTCTGCGTAAAGTCGGGGCATCAGTCACTTCATTCCCACAGGTCGGCTCAGGTTCCTGTACAGGAGCAGCCATTAGTGTCGTCCCCTCCCGTGGAGGTAAGATCACCACGGCTGGAACCGTTTCAGACATGGGAACTGGTACATCCCACCACTCATCGGGATCAATCTGTGCAGCAGGTGTGAAGGTTGGGGCTGTCGGATTCAACCGATGCACCTCAGTCTCCGTTGTGGGAGTCTCTGAATTACAAGGTCTGAGCATATTACGGTGAAGAGTCCGGGTAACTCCTTCACCCCTTTCAGGCTCTATCTCATACACTGGTCCGTCAGGGATGACCCTTCGTTTTACTCGATATGGCATTGCCTCCCACCGATCATCCAACTTTCCCGAGGGTCTCTTGGCCCTTGCTAACACCCTGTCCCCAGGTTGGAAGGGTTCATGTTGAACCGGGGTCTTGTCTGGGTGACTGGACAGTCGGGTTTTGTCAATCACCAATCGGTGTATGGTCTGCAGTTTTCGACGGTGTAGTTCTACCCAGTCATCGGGCGAGCGAGCGCCCTCTCTCTCAGGATTTGTCAAGTTCAATTCTTCAATCTCCCGTCCGGGATGCCCAAACAGCATCAGGTATGGCGTGTAGCCGGTGGTACTATGGACCCGATTATTATAGGCCCAGAGCAACTCAGCTAAGCTCTCTGGCCACCGAGCTTTTTGATCTTTCTCCAACGTTCGCAACATCTGAAGGAGGGTGCGATTGAATCGCTCACAGGCCCCATTCCCCTCTGGGTGATAAGGAGTCGTCCGGGATCTGTGGATACCATACACCCGATACAACTCCGACATGAGCCGCCCCTGAAAACATGCCCCCTGATCTGAGTGAATACGAGTGGGGCACCCATACACTTGGATGAAGTGCTTACACACAGCCCTGGCGGCAGATTCGGCAGTCTGATCTTTCGTAGCTACTGCTACTGCAAACTTTGTAAAGTGATCGGTCATTACCAAACAGTACTGATGTCCGCTGTTGGAGTGGCCTATCAGGACATAATCAATCATCAGCACCTCCAACGGCGCAGTGGTCCTAATCGTCTGAGTGGGGGCCCTTTGTTCTGGGGGTTTAGCGAGCTCACAGGCCCTGCAGGCTTGGCACACGTCCTGCACTGTCTGCTCAAGACCAGGACAATAGACAAATCGCTGGAGCCACTTGAACGTTTTATCAGGACCAAAGTGGGCCCCTCTCACATGAGCCTCACGGGCAACTTCCCTGGCACTGGTACTTGGTATTACTAGTTGCCATCTCACCTCCAACTCAGTCTCTAAATATACTTTACGGTACAGTAACCCATTCTCACACTTCAGTCTATCCCACTGTTGCATTACTCTTGCCCCCATAGGTGGCAAGCGTTTGCGCTCCATCGGGGTAGGCCACTCCTTTGCCATCACCCACTGCTTGATCTTTCTTAGGGTCACGTCATCATTCTGAGCATATACCCAATCTCCATGGGTTTTCCCAAGCAACACTGGTCGGTCTGTCACCACCCCACTTGTCCGTGCCAGTATCACAAACAAGGGTATTCTACCCAAGTGGGGAACCTCTGAGTCTTCCAACTCTCCATCCTTATCTCGTCCGGAGTCATCCGGCGTCACTCGAGACAGGGCATCCGCATTTGCATTTTCTCTACCGGATCGGTACTTGATCTTGTACTTGTACCTGGACAACCTGGCCATCCATCGCTGCTCCAAAGCACCCAACTTTGCATTGTCTAGGTGCGCCAAGGGATTATTGTCGGTCATAACAGTCACTTCCGCTCCTGTCAAGTATTCTGAGAATTTCTCCGTCATGGCCCACACTAGGGCCAGTAGTTCCAGCTTGAATGAACTATAGTTGTCAAAGTTCCTCTCTGTCTCCCTCAGGGACCGGCTTCCATAGGCTATGACCCTCTCACGGCCATCTTGTTCTTGGGCGAGCACCGCACCTAGGCCATGGAGACTCCCATCTGTGTATAACATGAAGGGCTTGTCAAACTGCGCATAGGCGAGTATTGGTGCACTCGTCAGGGCTTCCTTCAACTCCTCGAACGCCTGTTGTTGTTTCTCTCCCCATGGAATGGGCTGGTTCTTTGGCCCCCGGGAGGTCCCCCTCAGCAATTCGTTCAGCGGTCCTGCCTTCTTTGAAAAATTTCTTATGAAGCGCCGGTAATATCCAGCTAGGCCCAAGAATGCGCGAAGTTCCCTGAGGGTTCTTGGGACAGGCCAGCGTTGTACCGCTTCCACCTTGCTGCTTGCCGGTTGCACCCCCTCAGCAGAGACAATATGCCCCAGGTACTCAATCTGTGTCTGGAACAGCTGGCACTTCTTGGGCTTGACCTTGAGCCCATGCTCCATCAGGCGCTTCAGGACTTGTCTCAGCCTCTGAAGATGTTGTTCGAAGGACGATCCGAAGACCACAATATCGTCCAGATAGATGAGCACTGACTCAAAGTTTAGGTCACCAAGACAATACTCCATGAGTCTTTGGAACGTGCCGGGGGCATTGGACAATCCAAAGGGCATCCTTCTGAACTCATACAAGCCCATCGGCAAGATGAACGCTGTTTTCTGTCTGTCTTCTGCTGCCATTGGCACTTGCCAGTATCCGCTCGCCAGGTCTAGGGATGAGAAGTATTTCGCCTTTCCCAATGCGGATAAGGATTCCTCGATCCGCGGCAAGGGATAAGAGTCTCTCACTGTCTTTGCGTTCAGCTTCCGGTAGTCGACACAGAAGCGTAAGGTGCCGTCTTTTTTTCGGACCAGCACCACCGGGGCAGCCCACGGACTCTGACTTGGTTGTACCACGCCATTATCCAACATTTGATGTAACATCTCCTTCACTTCTTGGTACATGTTTGGTGGGATCTGTCGATACCTTTCACGGATTGGGGCCGTGTTCCCGGTCGGTATTCGGTGCTCGATAGCAGACGTACAGCCAAAGTCTTCGTCATGCCTAGAAAATGCAGCTTGGAACTCCCATAGGGTCTCTTCCACTAGCCGTACTTGGTCTGGACTCAAAGAGGGACGGTTTATTCCCATCATTTCCAGGATCTTCCTCCCATTCCACTCGGGCGTGGGTTTTTCAGGTTGATCCATCTGTACCGCCAAGGTCCAAACGTCCCCTCTCTCTTCCCTAAGAGTAAAGGGTCTTCTCCGGGCTGTCTCACCCTGGTGTAGGAAGACTCTGGCGACCTTGACTCTCCTTGGTAGGGTCACTTCATGATCCTGTAGATTCACGCACCGCACCGGCACTCGCCCGTTTCGGACTGTGGCCACCACTCGCCCAAACATCACACCAGTTATCTCTTCACACCGCTCTACCGGTTCCAGCTCGACATCCAATCCGTCCACATTCAGATTGGTCCCCACAGGCAACATCAATGTCCGTTCCTGCCGGGGAGGTATTTTTACGGGCGCACCATTCGGGGTATACACCGCCCCCAGCCGGTGGTTTTCAGGGAGTCCCTTCTGGATTCGGCAAGTCTGGACAATTTGCCGGAAAACTTGCTGTGTTGGCCTATGTGCCGTAGTCCGCTTCCAGTACTCCGGTCCTTTCTTGGTGAAAAGCACGTGGTTCAGGTCTCGCAACACATTCATGCCTAGAATCACCGGGACCTCCGGCAAGTAGGTAGACTTGACAAGGATAACTCCCTTGACTCCTAATTCTTGGCCACAGGCCCGAAGCCGCATCCAGACTACCCCATGTACAGGGATAGTTCCATTATCTGCCGCTCTCAGTCGGATAACCATTCCGGTGTTTGGTCGCATAAGGTGGCCATGATGCCGTTCAAAATAGTCTAAGGGCATTGTTGTCACTTCAGAACCCGTATCCACTAGGCAGGGGACCTTCTTTCCCTCAAAACTCACTTCCAGCACGGGGCTTTTTGCGATCAAATCATGTGGGCTTTTTGGAGCACTTGGGCCCCCTGATACCCCCGCGGTGCGCCCTCTTATCGCGGAGGTCTCCCGTTTAACGGCGGTGAGTTGCTGGGCCTGGCCCTTCTCGGTCCTGGGCAGTTCCTTGAGATATGCCCGAACTCTTGACATTGCCAACATTGAACATTGCTATAGTCCCACTCCCGAGGTGGTGGCCTTTGTCGCAGTTGGGGGTCAGGAGGAGAGCGATACCACGGCCGTGATGGAGATGGCCTTCCCTGTGGTTCCTCTGTTTGCCACATGGGGGGTCTTGCTGAGCATTGACATGGGGGCCCGTCTGAGGGAGTTGGTAACGGGTTCCCAGCAGCAGGAGTCTGTACCCTACTCTGCACCTGGCTCAATTGTTGGGTTAGCGCATCTATAGTACGCTGCATTTCTCTCATCTGGGCCTCTGTCTCACCCCCTACAGCATTGGTCATCACCCTTCCAGCTCTCTGCATGGCGACCTGACCCACCTCTGGCTCCTCCATTTGAGTCCTGGCGATGGTCTCCTCCAGAATCTGGACAAAGGTCAGGGTCTTGTCCGCCAGCACGCGGTTCTGTAGTTCCCGCCTCACCGTACTCAAACATAATCCCCGAATAAAATAGTCCCTCAACAGCTCGTCATCTTCCTCAGGGGCAAGCTGGGCGTGGGATTCGGCCCTCCGGACATCAGCTAACAACCCCTGTAGTTCATTAGCATACTCAGGGACGGTCTCCCCCTCCCCCTGTCTCCGATTAACAAACCGGGCAAGTAAATCAACTGACGGGGCACGATTCCCGTAAACCTTCTCCAACCTGTTTACTATGTCTGTCACCGTACTCCTCTGGGACTCTGGCAGTAATGTGATTGTCCGTCGGGCATTCCCTTCCAGAGCATTTATCGCTACCTCCGGTTGGAGTTCGGGGGCTAGATTACACAGTTTAATCGCACTCCTCAGTCGTTCAGTCCAATCGGTCAGCAACATGTTATGTCCGTCAAATTTAGTCAGTTGGTTTAAGATGGCACCTGCTGGTAAACACCTGACTGGGGCTGTCGGTGCAAGGGTAGGTGCAACAGGCGGGAGGACAGCACCTACAGCCACCCCGCCATTAGGCACACGGTCCGCGTCCACCAAGGGCGCGTCCCCAGATGCGTTGTCCATGTCCATGGTGGCACCGTATCCTGCCGACTACGCCAAAAATGTAAGGGGGGAGGAGGAAGGGAAAGACACGGCAGCCGACTGGCTACCGGGGCTCTTGCAGGAACTTTTAGGATACAGCGGTTCCACGGACAGGCACAACCACACCAGACACGAAGTAAGAAATATAAATTTTACTCTATACCCTTTTGTGGTGAACTCCAGGCTAACAGGCCTGATGAAATCAATAATTACAAGACACTCAGCCGAGGGCTGAGACCCCTGAGTGACACTGCACCGTGACCTAATATGTCAGAACTAGTGAACTATGCCTTTAACTAGCGGCTACATATATATAGCAGCTGCAATTTACCTATTAATACCAAGCTAACAAAACAATGTAAGTATGCAGAGGAAGATCACCTGCGGTGTCACACTGGGGTTAACAATATCACAGTTTACTATTTAACTTACCCACTCCCCAATATCCACATTTCAACACACTACCCCAACCCTGCAGGGAAGACTTCAGCAACCGGTTTTGTTTTATCAGAAGTTGGTGCTTAGCTGCACAAGTCTTAGTGAAACAAATAACTCCTCTTATGACATACTTCTGGTACTATAATCCAGGATATAGTGTCTCTTTTGAATAGCAGGACAACACGTGCTGTATCTCCGTTTGGATAGAACTCGCTTTAAAGCAAAATGGCCGGAACCAGTCTATGCTAGGTTTTTGGCGCCAAAAAAAAAAAAACTATTTACTGCGTGTATACACTATTCACCCTTATGAAAGGTGAATCGGAGCTCCGCTTACCCGGGTTAGCAAGGGGGCGAACAGTCAGATGGACTTTCCGAAGGAAACAGGAATTTCTTTGCCTCCAGGCAACTGGAACACGGTGTCACAAGGGCTGGTCCTTCTTGTCATCCGCTCCGCGGCGTCTGCACAGCAATCGTCTCCAACTCTCCTGACATGGGAACCAGCAACAGGTTCGGGCTTCTCCAGAGCTGGCCCTGGCCTGAAACAAGCGTTGCAGGGCAGCGGATGGCAATGGATTGTCCCTCAGATCTCTCACTGCTCACAGCCAGCTTCTTCTCCCCCACTACAGCAGTCCACTTCCTCAACTCGTCACTTCCTGGTTTTTCCTTTACCTAACACAGCGGCATCTTGTGGTCAAAAAGAATTACTACAATAGAATTTTTCATTACAGAAACATCTCCTTTTACCACTGCTATTATCACATCACACACTTGTCAGTGAGAAGTGTTCTGAGACTGTATAGCATTAGTCACCCCGTGACATGACACAGGGGAGACAGGAACTCCGAGAGCTCCTAGAGGACCCAGGTCATGTCTGGAGTATAGAATAGGATCCTCCTTTAACCCTTAGGTGCTCCAGGATTTACAGTTCCGTCCTGGTGCGCTGAAAAAACATGGCGGCCACTCTGAAACAGAGCGGCCGCACTAGCTTCCGGGTCTGCGCTGTTTTCTAAAGCAAGGACCCATCAGCATTGCCCATGATCAGAAATGACTGTGATCACAGGCATTTAACCACATTTGGCCACAGCATCTGAGTGGTTACTTTTGCTTTTCTTTTCTTCTCGGTTACAGGACCCCCCCCCCCCCCCGCACATCATGATCGCAGGAGGCTTTCCATTACCATGGCAGCTTGGAGCCTTCTGAAGGCTTCAATAGGTACATAGCAAATCTGTCATAGACTCCAATACAGTAGTGGAGGGGGACACTGTGTTTTAAAAATTTTTTTGTAAAGCCCCCCACCATACCACGCCCCCATCACAGGTTCTAGCCGTTTTTCCTACTTTTTTGTTTACATTTACTGGGATATTAAAATAAAGAAAAATAGAGAAAACACAATATAAAAATTAAGCCCTATTTATCACTGAAAAAAGACGCAAAAATGATTTGAATAACCCAAAGGTAAAAAATGTTATTAATAGAGATGAGCGAACAGTAAAATGTTCGAGGTTCGATATTCGTTTGGAGTAGCCCCTCAATATTCAACTACTCGAATCGAATATCGAACCCTATTATAGTCTATTGGGGGGAAAATGCTTGTTTCAGGGGTAGGCAACGTTCAATCAAATTATGCCGACTGCGCATGCCCGCACTACAAGCGGACATGCGCAGTCGGCTCTGCCCAGGCCCGATGCCTGGCAGAGTGAATTCAGAGCCAGAAGATGCCGCGGGGAAGCTGCACGGAGAAGACTTCTAAAGGTAGGAGAAGAACCAGCGTTGATTGGCCGACTGTATAGCATTCAACCAATCAATGCTGGTTCTGCATTGAACTTTTACATTCAAATAGGGAGTGGTATTCGATCGAGTACGAGTATTTCAAATACCATAGTATTTGATCGAACACCTACTCGATCAAGTACTACTCGCTCATCTCTATTTATTAGGCTAAAGCTGCACACAGTGAATCGCTGCAAAAAAACGCTGCAGAAAAGACCGCGGTGGAAACGCATTGCAGTATCTGCAGACGCTATTACACCTATACAGAAAACACCAGCATTTCCATAGTTATA
This sequence comes from Leptodactylus fuscus, assembly GCF_031893055.1. Taxonomy (NCBI): domain Eukaryota; kingdom Metazoa; phylum Chordata; class Amphibia; order Anura; family Leptodactylidae; genus Leptodactylus; species Leptodactylus fuscus. The sequence continues at coordinate 61,332,796 of NC_134267.1, read as the reverse complement.
ATTGACATGCTGCGATTTGTAAAACACTCCCATTTTTGAAATTTTTCACTGCAGATTTTTAGCCCCAATCCCATCCACTTTGCAGGTAATGTAAAACGCAGCATTTTTTGCTGCCAACAAAAAGCTGCCTTTTTTTAAATAACCTGGTACAGAAGTGGTTAAAAATAAATTCCTGTAAGGTCTATCTAATTTCCATTCTCAGAAGTAAAAATCCCAAGAATTACAGAGTATGTTTCCTATTTCCTCTCTTTTCTTTTCTATGTGTAGTAGATTCCTATAGCCTGGAGATGCCACTGTTGTCACTGATGTACTCTATATATAGAGCAACAAAAGTACATGGCTTGCTCAGTCATGATTTTTGCCAGCTTCTTTGACTTTTGTAAACAGTTTCTTTTTTAATTATTAATTTTATAAAACATTAATAAAACATTGACAATTAAAATGTCTCAGAAAATGATGTAAAAATAAGAGAACATATCTCTTTAGCTCACCCCTGTAGAATCAGCAATCCTGTACGAGCTTAGCACTGCCAGCTGAACAGTTCATTGTCCTTTGTAAACGCTCTCATTTCTTCGTATCCACATAAACAGTCTTTGACGATCTCAGAATTCCACATTATATTTTGTCAGTTTTGCAGAACTATGTTAGATACTGTATATAGAGATGAGCGAGTAGTACTCGATCGAGTAGGTATTCGATCGAATACTATGGTATTCTAAATACTCGTACTCGATCGAGTACCACTCGCTATTCGAATGTAAAAGTTCAATGCAGAACCAGCATTGATTGGCCGAATGCTATACAGTCGGCCAATCAATGCTGGTTCTTCTCCTACCTTTAGAAGTCTTCTCCGTGCAGCTTCCCCGCGCCGTCTTCCGGCTATGAATTCACTCTGCCAGGCATTGGGCCTGGGCAGAGCCAACTGCGCATGCCCGCTTGTAGTGCACATGAGTGAATTCAGAGCTGGAAGCCGCGGGGATGCTGCAAGGAGAAGACTTCTCGGAGGATCCAGCTCGACCCTCACTCGTGGACTTGGTAAGTATAATTTGATCGAATGTTGCCTACCCCTGAAACGAGAATTTTCCCCCCATAGACTATGATAGGGTTCGATATTCGTTTCGAGTAGTCGAATATTGAGGGGCTATTCGAAACGAATATTGAATCTCGAACATTTTACTGTTCGATCATCTCTAACTGTATATATTCCAAGTATAATTCTTTATAAACAATTCACAACGATATATTTAACACCAAAACAGGGCATTTTAATGCTAGTTAGCATTTCCCTTAGCAGAAAGATGAAGGCAATAGTAAAGAACTGTTTCGCATATTTTCAGACAGTTTACTCACAAATTTCACTCTGACCTGGAAGTGTTACATTCTTTAAGGGTATGTTCAAAGAGGACTTCTTCATTTTCAGCCGACGGCATCCGTCGTGGCATACCTTTCCTAATTAGGCTCATTCATTCCATTCAGACCCTGCAGCAAGATCAAGCAGGAGGCTTCTTTTTTCCGCATCCTGCTGCAATTTCTAGCTCCCATTGAAAACAATTGGAGGTGGATTCTGGGAGGAATCTGATCCAAATTTGTGGGTGAAATCTGCAGTAAATTCCTCCATGTGAACGCAGCGTAAGATTGAAAGTGTAGTGCATGTGACATATATTTATCACCAAGGATACAATTGCATCCAGTCCTTTGTGATCCAATAAGCCTTTAGGCAGGGGCCCTATGTGGCATAAGCGTCTCGTAAGCGCCACTGCAAAAATTGCAGAATTTTTTATTCCCTGCACAATGGAATCCCATCCACACATTGCAGGAAAATCACAGCATATCAATTCTAACTATGGAATCTCCGGCAGTTTCTGTATAGGTATAAATGAAGCAGAAAGTCTGCAGAGGAATACTCTGTGGACTTTCTGTGAAAAGCATTGCCGAAAAAATCCAGATGCATTTCCGCTGCTTCTTACTGCAGCCCACTACATGGCACCTTTGCTTAAAGGGGTATTCCTAACTCACTTGTTTTACCAATCTGCATGCTGTGTGCTCTGTTTACTTCCTGATTTTCTCAGTACATTGGTGGGTGGGGTTTCACTTGCTGTCTCCCAGACAAAGCCAGCTCTGCTAGCTCTCCTCATAGCAGTACATGTTTGCAGTCAGTAATGAGGGATGGTTGAAAATAAATTAGTACAGTATCACTGGAAGGTGCACAATATGAAGCTGATGTAGCAAAGCTGGATTTGATAGGTGATGAGAATCCAAAATTCACATGCTGTAGGACCAAGAGGCAGCTTGCAATAAACTCTGTTTTAGGTCTGTGTTTACATACAGAGGTAAGGGACTCCCTGTCTCAGCCCTTATCAGCAAAATTCAATTATCCGATCTGATAACTAGGAGATAAACAGCTCAGAAATACAAGCTGCTCCTCAGTCCCGAGCACTCAGCTCCCCCTCCCCTATCTGAGACCAAGAGCTACTTGTCCTGGGCAGAGAGATAAGATCATCCCTAGGTCCATGGTTATGCAAATGAAGTGTAAACAATGAAGTGAATAATCTCAGATAATAGCCAAACAAAGCAGTTTTGCTGAAGCAATGTATTTAGGAAAAGTCTTAAATCCACATAAGCTAGCAGTATAGATAGGATCCTTGAGATGGGACAGCCCCTTTAAAATGGTTTAGGAAAGGCTTTCTTGATTCCAAAGGATGGGACCTGATAACAATAGACAGCCTATGCTCAGTGTAGTAATTCACTTGTGTTAAATTGGCCTCAATCCTTTCCTGCCTTATTACATACATTTGTGTTGAATATTCCAATACAATATAGCAAGGCAAGGGAAGCCATGCCTGAGCACTGTTGGATGGCTGTAATTGACATATAGTTTTGGGTGATTTGAATAGATTCAGTATAACTTGTAATTGTATCTTTGTTTTTTTCTGAGCTTAAAAACCATCATCAAGTCATGGGGGGTCCTATTCAAGAGATATTCGCATCAGGTTTTTATCATCCATTTAAAGTTTTAGTTTTGCAAATGCAAACAAAATGCAAAAAAATGGATGGCAATGTGTCTGTCTGTGTTTTTTTATGTTTTTATTTTATTTAACCTTGACTGTATGTAAACTAATAACCATAAGCTTGCACCCAAGTTCATCTGTTTTTTAGCATCTGTAAAGCTGATCCTTAGAATGGGTGGTCTAAGCATTATGTAACTGACTGCTATCTCTGTTTGCACAATCATAAGAAGAGGGCTGTCAATTACTGATAGGATCATGTCCATGACTAAATGACGTTTTCTAAGCATGAAAGAGCATACACTACAGAAGTGGTAAGTGGTTAACTCACAGATTGTATAGATTTTTTTTTCCACAAAGCTATAACTCAGTCTTCTCAACTCCTCCTGCTCCATAACTCACTTCCTTGAGATTCGACTGAATTTTTATGGTGGCATGTTCCATTTAAGACTCCCTGTTTTACCACATAAATCATCTAAAGAGGCTCCTACTCTCATAGCAAATATATCACTTTTTTTGTGGCAATCTTGCTGGTGAAAACAGGCTGTTTTAATATGTATGCAAATGAGCTGTTTAGTAATCTTGGAATATCAAAGTTTTTACTTGTGGATGCCACCCCCTAACAAAGATTTACAGGACCCAACTGAAAGGTGAAAAACAGGTACATAAGCCAAGGTGACCATGCTCTGGGTGCATACATATACATAGAAGTGTTGGATTATTGTAAAACTGTCTCAGGCAGATACGTAAATGATGACAGGAGTGGTCTAGTTAGACACCAAGTCTTGCCACAAGAGGGCATAAAAGTGCTGTCCTACCTAAGCTCTAAAAAGGCTTTTAGAGGCTACCTTTGGGTAATGCACCTCTTGGTGAGAGACATGCCTTTTCAACACACTTAAAGACATTTTGCCCAGTTGACAGACTTTGCCCACCATTTAAGCCATTTTGTCCCAGCTGTTAGGAGGTAATAAGTGCAGTTGTTATGTGAGGGAATGCGCACAGGGAACAGACTCCGGAACACAGAATACCAGTAGAGATTTAATCTGTCATCAAGCACAAGATACTGAGGACACAGGTGACACCTTTATTGCACATATGTTTCTGCCTGGACCATTTCTAGGTGTCTAACTGAAGTAAATTTAGTGTCACAGTGACCATTACCAGGCCGCCACCCACTGACGTCTTCCTTTTGCAGTGGTGCTGTGAACAAGAGACCTTGACTGCTATGGACTAGAACTGTATTGTCTTTAGCAGTGAAAGCAGGTTCTGTTTGGGGTTGTACATGGTGAGTGCTTCAATTCTGTTTTTACTGTGAAACCACACACTACCACTTTAACCCCCTGAAATTTTCATTAAAATTGCAAATAAAAAAAAAAAAATCCTGCCAAAATTGTTACTTTTTTATTTGCAGATGTTGAAACGTATAATTTACTACAGGACCTTTGTGGACTGTCAGCCATGTTTCCTTCATCTTTTTCACTGACACAAATCCCTCATAGTGATATGGCAGCTGCTGAGAAAGCTATTTCTCTTAGTCAGAGCAGTTTTTTTTCCTCTTTTTGCAAGTAGAGAAGGCAGAGGTGAAAGAGAGAGTGAGATTGAAATATGTCCTCATGTTCAAAACTCCTACCATTGCATGTTTCAATGCCAACACCATTTTGATTTCACATCTGCTCCCATAAAGGGATTATTTTTGACTTCTTCTTCTTCTCCTTCTCCTTCTTCTTCTCCTTCTCCTTCTCCTTCTCTAGACAAACAGCCACCAATTTGCCTCCCAAATAACAAACTCATAACACTTGCCTACAAACTGTGAATGGCTCAAAAACCATTGGCAAACACTTTTCCCAATAAAAAAGGTTCAATTTGGGTGTATTTCAAATGTTAAAATTCATAAAAGCAAGTGGCAGCGCAGTTTAGGGTTAAACCAGGAGTTTGTACCTCTACTTCCCATCCACTTTTCCATAAAATTACACGTCTCTTTCACTTTGACATAACTTTAGCTGTGTTTGCCTTACAGAACTATAAATGGGATAGATAAGTTTCTAGGAGCCCTGACAGTGTCATACACTATGCTAAGTCAATATAAGTTGTGGTTGTTTGACCCAAAACGAATCTTGGTTGTGAACTATCCCAACCGAAAACAAAACAAATCTTGAGAGGTTCACCCATCTCTAGAGACAACATGCTTCACAATGTGACTCCCTGGACAGTCAGATGATTGTCCTATTATCCTGGCAAATAACTGATGATAAGGAAGCTGCATCCGGGCATATAGGGGAAAGGTAATATTACATGTCAGCCATTGTAAGGAATGCAACCATATTCCTTAATAAGACAATCCATATAAATGCAGATGACCGTAGTACCAAATCAGAATATAAGCATATAAGCACTAGAATAAAGTTGTGGAGTTGTAAGAGAGATTGGAAGTCTCAGCTGAAGCTTGAAATGCATGAATCGAGCAGCAAACCACAGTTAAATGATCTTTAAAAGGGATTTTTGTTTATTAATGAAAGACGATAATGGATGAGAGAACATTTATGGCAACAAAGGCACTTGTTTCATCAAAATTTTATGCTGCAACAAATCATTTAAAGGTTCTCATATGCTTGAAAAACATGACATTTTGTGTTTAGAATACATAGCTTATGAAATCAAGTTGTTCTTATACTTTGATATTTCCTACAAAGACTCTATGATTGTTACATTTTCTCCTTACATCTGTCCATTGGGTGTTTCTATCGTTATATTTCCAATAATTTAACAGTCTACTAGTTTGCTTTCATCTTCCCACAAACTAATGTTTTCACACCTATAAATGGAAGTATATACTCTACTCATATGACAAACAGAGTAATGCTAGATGATACATGTTCTACTCTAAGTTAATGCCATCTGTTATGTATAAAAGTACATTCAAAATGACATTATAAACTGCCCCATTCCGATCTCTATCATATTTATGACGCCATATGTTTTACCTGAAAGACTATGAGCCTTTATGTTTAAAAAGTAGTTACCCAAGGACAGCCTTGGACCCCAAAAAAACTATACTGGGGAGAAAAGTCCTTCTACGGAGACTCCAATGCAGATGTGAACCTAGCCTAAATATTATGTCAAGAATATTCACATGTCCTACTCACAAACAGCACCCCACCCTACTAATTTTTTTAAGTTTCTATATTTTGTATGTGTATAGATCTGTGAAAAACAGATGAAAAATGTATATCATCCAATTGACAAAAAAATAGAAAAAAATATATATATATTTCAAATACTTTTTCTGTCCTCTCTTCTTAAATGGGATCACTGCAAATAGATTGGCATTATGTATTATGACATATTATTTTGCTTACATGGCAAACACAAAATAACCTAATAAATAGAGATGAGCGAACAGTGTTCTATCGAACTCATGTTCGATCGGATATTAGGCTGTTCGGCATGTTCGAATCGAATCGAACACCGCGTGGTAAAGTGCGCCATTACTCGATTCCCCTCCCACCTTCCCTGGCGCCTTTTTTGCTCCAATAACAGCGCAGGGTAGGTGGGACAGGAACTACGACACCGGTGACGTTGAAAAAAGTAGGCAAAACCCATTGGCTGCCGAAAACATGTGACCTCTAATTTAAAAGAACAGCGACGCCCAGCTTCGCGTCATTCTGAGCTTGCAATTCACCGGGGACGGAGGTTTCCGTCCAGTTAGCTAGGGCTTAGATTCTGGGTAGGCAGGGACAGGCTAGGATAGGAAGGAGAAGACAACCACAACAGCTCTTATAAGAGCTAAATTCCAGGGAGAAGCTTGTCAGTGTAACGTGGCACTGACAGGCTCAATCGCCGCAACCCAGCTTTCCCAGGATCCTGAATGGAATACACTGACAGTGTATTCCCGTATACCCCATATATACACCCCAAATCCCCGTTCCAACGGTGTGCCCCCCCACCTTCACCCCAGAAATACCCTGCAAGTTCCCTAGCAATAGAATTGGGGCTATATACACCCACTATTTTTGCTACTGCCATATAGTGCCATTGTCTGACTGGGAATTCAAAGAATATATTGGGGTTATAAATACTCAAATTTCTTGCTACTGGTATATAGTGCCATTGTCTGACTGGGAATTCAAAGAATATATTGGGGTTATAAATACCCTCATTTCTTGCTACTGGTATATAGTGCCATTGTCTGACTGGGAATTCAAAGAATATATTGGGGTTATAAATACCCTCATTTCTTGCTACTGGTATATAGTGCCATTGTCTCACTGGGAATTCAAAGAATATATTGGGGTTACAAATACCCTCATTTCTTGCTACTGGTATATAGTGCCATTGTCTGACTGGGAATTCAAAGAATATATTGGGGTTACAAATACCCTCATTTCTTGCTACTGCCATATAGTGCCAGTTTCTGACTGGGATTTCAAAGAATATATTGGGGTTACAAATACCCTCATTTCTTGCTACTGCCATATAGTGCCAGTTTCTGACTGGTAATTCAAAGAATATATTGGGGTTATAAATACCCTCATTTCTTGCTACTGGTATATAGTGCCATTGTCTGACTGGGAATTCAAAGAATATATTGGGGTTATAAATACCCTCATTTCTTGCTACTGGTATATAGTGCCATTGTCTGACTGGGAATTCAAAGAATATATTGGGGTTATAAATACCCTCATTTCTTGCTACTGGTATATAGTGCCATTGTCTGACTGGGAATTCAAAGAATATATTGGGGTTACAAATACCCTCATTTCTTGCTACTGGTATATAGTGCCAGTTTCTGACTGGGAATTCAAAGAATATATTGGGGTTATAAATACCCTCATTTCTTGCTACTGCCATATAGTGCCATTGTCTGACTGGTAATTCAAAGAATATATTGGGGTTATAAATACCCTCATTTCTTGCTACTGCCATATAGTGCCAGTTTCTGACTGGTAATTCAAAGAATATATTGGGGTTACGTGCACCCACAATTTTTGCTACTGGTATATAGTGCCAGTTTCTAACTGGGAATTCAAAATGCGCAAGGCTCCCGGAAAGGGACGTGGACGAGGCCGTGGGCGAGGTCGGGGGAATGGTTCTGGGGAGCAAGGTAGCAGTGAAGCCACAGGGCGTCCCGTGCCTACTCCTGTGGGGCAGCAAGCATTGCGCCACTCCACAGTGCCAGGGTTGCTTGCCACATTAACTAAACTGCAGGGTACAAACCTTAGTAGGCCCGAGAACCAGGAACAGGTCTTGCAATGGCTGTCAGAGAACGCTTACAGCACATTGTCCAGCAGCCAGTCAGACTCTGCCTCCTCTCCTCCTATTACCCAACAGTCTTGTCCTCCTTCCTCCCAAAATTCCCAAGCTTCACAGAACAATAACCCCAACTGTCCCTGCTCCCCAGAGCTGTTCTCCGCTCCTTTCATTGTCCCTCAACCTGCCTCTCCACGTCACGATTCCACGAACCTAACAGAGGAGCATCTGTGTCCAGATGCTCAAACACTAGAGTCTCCTCCATCTCCGTTCGATTTGGTGGTGGATGACCAGCAACCCACCCTCATCGATGATGATGTGACGCAGTTGCCGTCAGGGCATCCAGTTGACCGGCGCATTGTGCGGGAGGAGGAGATGAGACAGGAGTTGGAAGAGGAAGTGGTGGATGATGAGGACACTGACCCGACCTGGACAGGGGGGATGTCAAGCAGGGAAAGTAGTGTGGATGTTGAGGCAGGTGCAGCACCAAAAAGGGTAGCTAGAGGCAGAGGCATAGGTCAGCAGCTTAGGCGAAGCCAGGCCACACCCGGAATCTCCCAAGATGTTCCAGTTCGTACCCAGCCCCGAAAAACTCCCACCTCGAGGGCACGTTTCTCGAAGGTGTGGAGTTTTTTCAAGGAATGCGCCGAGGACAGATATAGTGTTGTCTGCACAATTTGCCTCTTGAAATTGATTAGGGGCTCTGAGAAGAGTAACCTGTCCACCACTTCAATGCGCCGTCATTTGGAATCCAAGCACTGGAATCAGTGGCAGGCAGCAACGGCAGGACAAAGGCCGCCTGCCGTTCACGCCACTGCCACTGCCTCTGCCACTGCCTCTGCCTCTGCCACTGCCACTGCTGACTGTGCTGGCGATGCACTCCAGAGGACGAGCCAGGACACCACTTCATCTGCCTCCGCCACTTTGTTGACTTCTCCCTCATCCTCCCCTGTTCCTGTCTTATCTCCTTCTCCTGCACCATCAAAGGCACCATCAGGCGCTTCTTTACAACAACCCACCATCTCTCAGACATTGGAGCGGCGGCAGAAATACACTGCTAACCACCCACACGCGCAAGCCTTGAACGCCAACATCGCTAAACTGCTGGCCCAGGAGATGTTGGCGTTCCGGCTTGTTGAAACTCCCGCCTTCCTGGACCTGATGGCAACTGCGGCACCTCGCTATGCCGTCCCTAGCCGTCACTACTTCTCCCGGTGTGCCGTCCCCGCCTTGCACCAGCACGTGTCACTCAACATCAGGCGGGCCCTTAGTTCCGCGCTTTGCACAAAGGTCCACTTGACCACCGACGCGTGGACAAGTGCATGCGGACAGGGACGCTACATTTCACTGACGGCACACTGGGTGAATGTAGTTGAGGCTGGGACTGCTTCCCAAACTGGCCCGGTGTACCTCGTCTCCCCGCCTAACATTCCTGGCAGGGACACGAGAAGAACACCCCCCTCCTCCTCCTCCTCCACCGCCTCCTCCTCCGCCACCGCCTCCTCCTCCGCTGTTAGATTGACCCCAGCTACGAGTTGGAAACGTTGCAGCACTGGCGTTGTTAGACGTCAGCAGGCTGTGCTGAAGCTGATCAGCTTGGGGGACAGACAGCACACTGCCTCCGAGGTGAGGGATGCCCTCCTCGATGAGACGGCAATATGGTTTGAGCCGCTGCACCTGGGCCCAGGCATGGTCATTTGTGATAACGGCCGGAACCTGGTAGCAGCTCTGGAGCTTGCCGGACTCCAACATGTTCCATGCCTGGCCCACGTCTTCAACCTAGTGGTGCAACGTTTCCTAAAGAGCTACCCCAATGTTCCAGAGCTACTGGTGAAAGTGCGGCGCATGTGCGCCCACTTTCGCAAGTCGACAGTAGCCGCTGCTAGCTTAAAATCTCTCCAGCAACGCCTGCATGTGCCACAACACCGGCTTTTGTGCGACGTCCCCACACGCTGGAACTCAACGTTTCAGATGTTGAATAGAGTGGTTGAGCAGCAGAGACCTTTGATGGAATACCAGCTACAAAACCCTAGGGTGCCACAAAGTCAGCTGCCTCAGTTTCACATCCATGAGTGGCCATGGATGAGAGACCTTTGTGACATCCTACGGGTCTTTGAGGAGTCCACAAGGAGGGTGAGCTCTGAGGATTCGATGGTGAGCCTTACAATCCCGCTCTTGTGTGTTCTGAGAGAATCCCTGATTGACATCAGGGATAACTCAGATCACACAGAGGAGTTAGGGATAGCATCCGATCCGTCACAGCTGGAGAGTAGGTCCACACATCTGTCCGCTTCATCGCGTTTAATGGAGGAGGAGGAGGAGGAGGAAGAAGAGTTGTCCGATGATGTGATGGTGATACAGGAGGCTTCCGGGCAACTTCGAATCGTCCCATTGTTGCAGCGCGGATGGGTAGACATGGAGGATGAGGAGGAAATGGAGATTGAACTTTCCGGTGGGGCCAGAGGAGTCATGCCAACTAACACTGTGGCAGACATGGCTGAGTTCATGTTGGGGTGCTTTACAACCGACAAGCGTATTGTCAAAATCATGGAGGACAACCAGTACTGGATCTTTGCTATCCTTGACCCCCGGTATAAAAACAACATCTCGTCTTTTATTCCGGTAGAGGGGAGGGCCAATCGCATCAATGCTTGCCACAGGCAATTGGTGCAGAATATGATGGAGATGTTTCCAGCATGTGACGTTGGCGGCAGGGAGGGCAGTTCCTCCAGTAGGCAACCAAGTTCTCACCGGTCCACACAAACGAGGGGCACACTGTCTAAGGTCTGGGACACCTTGATGGCACCCCCTCGCCAAAGTGCCGCCACGGAGGGTCCTAGTGTCACCAGGCGTGAGAAGTATAGGCGCATGTTGCGGGAATACCTTTCCGACCACAGCCCTGTCCTCTCTGACCCCTCTGCGCCCTACACGTATTGGGTGTCGAAGTTGGACCTGTGGCTTGAACTTGCCCTATATGCCTTGGAGGTGCTGTGCTGTCCTGCCACCAGCATCCTATCTGAGAGGGTGTTCAGTGCAGCCGGTGGCATCATCACTGACAAGCGCACCCGTCTGTCAGCTGAGAGTGCCGACCGGCTCACTTTGATAAAAATGAACCACCACTGGATAGAGCCTTCATTTTTGTGCCCACCTGTGTAAAGCACCCCAACATGAAACTCCATGTCTGTACTCAACCTCTCCAATTCCTCCGCATCCTCATACTCATCCACCATAAGCGTTGCACAATTCTGCTAATACTAGGCTCCCTCCACCCTGATTTCCCCCAACTCTGCTGGTTAGAGGCTCCCTCCACCCTGATTTCCACCAACTCTGCTGGTTAGAGGCTCCCTCCACCCTGCTTTCCCACAACTCTGCTGGTTAGAGGCTCTCTCCACCCTGATTTCCACCAACTCTGCTGGTTAGAGGCTCCCTCCACCCTGCTTTCCCACAACTCTGCTGGTTAGAGGCTCCCTCCACCCTGATTTCCACCAACTCTGCTGGTTAGAGGCTCCCTCCACCCTGATTTCCACCAACTCTGCTGGTTAGAGGCTCCCTCCACCCTGCTTTCCCACAACTCTGCTGGTTAGAGGCTCCCTCCACCCTGATTTCCACCAACTCTGCTGGTTAGAGGCTCCCTCCACCCTGTTTTCCCACAACTCTGCTGGTTAGAGGCTCCCTCCACCATGAATTGGTCCAAACTGGGCTGTTTAGAGGCTCCCTCCACCATGAATTGGTCCAAACTGGGGTTTTTAGAGGCTCCCTCCACCATGAATTGGTCCAAACTGGGCTGTTTGGAGGCTCCCTCCACCATGAATTGGTCCAAACTGGTCTGTTTAGAGGCTCCCTCCATCATGAATTGGTCCAAACTGGGGTTTTAGAGGCTCCCTCCACCATGAATTGGTCCAAACTGGGGTTTTTAGAGGCTCCCTCCACCATGAATTTGCCCAAACTGGGGTGTTTAGAGGCTCCCTCCACCATGAATTTGCCCAAACTCTGCTGGTTAGAGGCTCAATCCACCCTGATTTTCAAAACAAATGTTGGTGCCAACCTCAACTTACTACAAGGGCCAAATTCACTGCTGGTGACAAGCTCTCCTCACTGCAAGTGCCAAATACACATGTTTCAAGGTGTTTTCCTACTGTCAGAGAGGTGGTATTGAGTGTGTAAAGTGTGTAGTTGTTAGGCTGTGATGTTGGGGTAATAGAGGGTCTTTGGTGTGTTAGATGCCCCCAGACATGCTTCCCCTGCTGTCCCAGTGTCATTCCAGAGGTGTTGGCATCATTTCCTGGGGTGTCATAGTGGACTTGGTGACCCTCCAGACACGGATTTGGGTTTCCCCCTTAACGAGTATCTGTTCCCCATAGACTATAATGGGGTTCGAAACCCGTTCGAACACACGAACATTGAGCGGATGTTCGAATCGAATTTCGAACCTCGAACATTTTAGTGTTCGCTCATCTCTACTAATAAACAATGAAAGAATTGCTAATTTTTGCTCATCCCTTTCCCCAAAAATGAAGAAAAGTTGATTAAAAACAAAATAGAACTCATACCACAAAACAAAAGTACACTTATGTGCATACAAAAATAACATGTTAATGCTTAGAATGTGAGGACACAAAAATAAATGATTTGAAAACATTGTATTATTGTGTAAAAGTAGTAAAAAAAATACATTTAGCATCAAATTAATAAGGAGGTTGTATCAAACCCTGAACTCCAAGGCTTAAAAGGTCAGAAGGATTTTGTGACTTCTTGGGATTGTGCAAAAAAACTTGTGACTTTTTGCATTTTCTCCTCTCTGATCAGACGGGTTGCTAACACATTATATTTCAGAATAAAACTAGAGATCAGTCTCCAAAACAAAATGAGTTCCTGGTCTAGACAAATGTTAAGAGAATATATAGAGTTAATATTGTTTTCAATGTTTTGTCAAAAATGACATAGTTTGTAGACAGCCAGATATGAGATAGTAAATTACATTTCCAACACCTCTCAGAAATGGTGTTATCTATAGCATGTAAAACTGTAGGGGTTTTGCACCAACATGATATCCAACAGAGGCCGGGGCCCAACATGGCATAAACATCTCAGTTTAGCCACAGGAGAAATGCAACGGAATTTTAAAAACTCAGCAGTTTACAGTACCTGCAAATTGGATGGGATTCTATCGAATCCCACCCACATGTTGCTGGAAAATATGCACAGCAGACATGCTGTGGTTTCCAAAATTGTGACAATTTTGGAAATTACATCAAGTCAATTAAAGCATATTTCTGGTTCCAACAATTTGATATTAAGTTGTCCTTCTGTTGTGGTCATAATCGACTATATTATGGATCAATCAGTCAGTCCAAATTAATGAGCATGTTTAAACTACTAATAATGACACAGACACTGCATTTCCGTATCACACCAGCCATGCCTTGCCCCTTAGCCCAGCTCAGCACTACTGGCTCTTTATTGAAAGTCCACACACTTAAGAAACAAAGAAAGGAGGGGGTTACTGCCTCCTTGGCATTCCTGAGCTGCTGTCCATCTCCCATTGGCTCCAAACTTCAATGTCCAGCCAGACACCTCCTTGCTCCAGTCTGTGGAATTCTATTACAGGGTGTGCCAAACAGGAATCAAGCCCCATCTTGGAAATTCCTTTCTTTGTCTCAGAACTATCAGCACTTAGTAGGCAAGGGAAAAAATAGTATTTCAATACACAACATACAATATAAAGTATAAGAATCTTGATTCATGTTCTCAGACTTGACACTTCCACTGGTTTAGATATGTTGGTTTAAAGGGGATATAAAGGGATACGATATATTGGTTTATACAAGACAAGTGTGGCTCTGCTGGCTTAGATCATTTAGATTCTAGCCTGGCTGGTGTAGTATCATATATAACAGAGTAATTTTCTGCCTGTAACCCTATGAACATGCTGAAACTCTGAAAATCTGATTTTTTTTTATTTAGATGATTTAGAAAGTTATCTATAATTTGAGTTTTTCAGGCATTAACGGTGCAAAACATTTGCGTACTAGGTGAACGCCTGTGCAGTAGAGGTGGATTGCTGAGCTGCAGAGCAAAGAGTAGTGCTGGGACTATTGCGTGCACCAGAAGAGTCAGAAAAGAGGGAGGAGGAAGTCTGAGAGGAAGACACGTAAGTATGATGTGGTGGAGGGAGGGGGATATTAGTGATGATCCGCTTTCAGAAATGGGGAAATGAAACATCACCGGATAACCAGAAAATGTCCCTGGGGTGGTCACATGACATATGGGTAAATATACATTTTTGATAAATTAGGTGATTTAGAAAGTAGGCAGGGGGAAGGTATTTAGATTAGTGTAGGAATTAAATTTTATCCCAGACATGCCCTTTAAAGAAAACCTTACATGTCCTCATGCATATGCAGTTTTATAAACCAATAGAAGCCAATACTGTACTGAATTCAGTGCCTTGGGGCTGGAGATATCAGAGCCACTAGTTTCGGCACTGATATCTCCCCACTGTCAGAAGGGCAGCCTAGCATCATCAACTCAATTTGTTAGAATTGTATTATAAGTCTACACTCGGCAGCTTAAAGCCAAACAAATGGGATTTTAAGTTAAGCTGGCAATATTTAAGCCTTGATTCTATTTCTTCAGGGTCTGAAAAATCACTGTAGAAAGCCAAATAGGTAGAGTTTGATGGACAAGAAAAGTTTTCAAGAGGTTTTTGCTGCCCCTAGAAGATGATTGGAATTTTCATTTTGTATACCAGTGCAGTTTTTGATGCAGCTTTTTAAGCCAAAGTTAGTGGTGGATTTTAAAGGAATAGGTAGTATAAAGCAAAGACTTATACTTCTCCTTCCTCTTATGTTTCAACATTTTTTTATTCAATCTCAACTGGATTTCCCTTTAATCAATGAGTCAAATGACTTTTATCTCTTTATAAGGCCTGAGTGTTTATTTGGTTTCCTTTTGTTTATTTCCCTTTGTTTAATACACGATCAGAAATCATTTGGTGTGATAATAATAGGTGACATCTAGAAGGAGGCAAATTTAGATATCAATGCTTTTGTTAAGATTCAATTATAAATAAAATTAAGGCACGTGTAATCATAATATGGCTTAATACATGCAATCTTTTCAGGTCGGAAATACTTGAATGTAATATTCTGTTACAAAACGTAATATAAAATATTCATTTCCCCTGAAGCAAGAAATAATGTTAGCTTATAGTACTCTCATTTATCAAAGTCTGTGCTATAAGTAAGAACATTGTTCAAATCAACACAGACAGAGCGATTGGAAGCCTCATTTGTCGAAATGGATATTAACACATTATAAATGTATAATAATGCCTAGAATAATTTCACTTTGTTCAAATATTTCAAGGCTGAGGTGTAGAAGTTATGTAAAGGTTATATATTTTATCTAAAGTACAATATCATAAATTGGAATGTTTTAAAAAGGGTTTGCATTTTCTTACAGTTACGTCAATTAGAGATGAGCGAATCTCTCCAGAGAGAACCACCTGCGCACATTTTGTTTCGGTTCAGGTGGTCCGGGACCAAGATTCGTTTAGGGTCAAACAAGTTTGGTTTAGAGCATAGTGCTAAACAGAGGGGCAACACGGTGGCTCAGTGGTTAGCACTAAGGTTGAGCCGATCTTGACTTTTCAGGATCGATTTTGAAATCCGATCTCCGATCATTTTTCATTCGAACCCGATCTCGATACCAATTCCGATCCCAATGCAAGTGTTTTTTTTCTAAGATCATTTTTTAAAAGCAAAAACAACAAGCAGCAAGAAACAGCAAGGGGGCACTTAAATGGCCATAAAAACATTGTTTTCTAATCACTACACATCGTGGAGTTCGAAAATTGAAGCACATGAGCCTCTGAAAAATTGTAACTTAAAAAATGTGTATATATATATATATATATATATATATATATATATATATATATATCTTCTCTCTATCTTATAAAAATGAATTCTTGTCTGTCTGTCTGTCTGTCTGTACTCTAATGCGAACCAAACGACTGGACCGATCTTCACCAAATTTGGTACAGACATACTTCTGATATCAGGGAAGGTTTAAGACGAGACTCCAACTCGCTCGGACGTACCGTTGCTGAGATACAGCATTCCAAACACAGTGCCCCCCCCTTAGCCAATACAAACCTGCAAGACTTTCACTCATATTCCAACTGCAATACACACGGTCACTCCACATGCACAATACAACACTGATATCCAAACTGAGATACACGCATCAGAGGATTAGATACACAGATCAGCACACAGTATCACATGCCAGAGGATTAGATACACGGGTCTGCACACAGTCCCACACACCAGAGGATTAAATACGCATTTCTGCACACAGTTCCACACACTGAAGGATTTGATACGTGCATCTGCACACGGTTTCACATGCCGAAGGATTAGATACAGGTGTCTACACACAGTTTCACACTCCAGAGGATTAGATACGTGCGTCTGCACACATTTGTACACGCCATAGGATTAGATACACGCGTCTGCACACAGTTCCACATTCCAGATGATTAGATATGCGCATCTGCATACAGTTCCACATTCCAGAGGATTAGATACGCGCATCTGCACACAGTTGTACATGCCATAGGATTAGATACACGCGTCTGCACACAGTACCACATGCAGTAGGATTAGATACGCGCGTCTACACATAGTTCCACACGCCAAAGGATTAGATATGCAAGTCTGCACACAGTACCACACGGGGGAGGATTAGATACGCGCGTCTACACACAATACCACATGCCATAGGATTAGATACGCGCATCTGCACACAGTACCACATGCCGGGGGATTGGATACACGCGTCTACACACAGTTCCACACGCCATAGGATTAGATACGCGCCTCTTCACACAATACCACATAGGGGAGGATTAGATACACGTGTCTTCACACAGTTGTACACGCCATAGGATTAGATACATGTGTCTGCACACAGTACCACATGCCATAGGATTAGATACGCGCATCTACACACAGTACCACATGCCGTAGAATTAGATACACGCGTCTACACACAGTTCCACACTCCAGAAGATTAGATGCGTGCGTCTGCACACAGTTGTACACGCCATAGGATTAGATACACGCGTCTGCACACAGTACCACATGCAGTAGGATTAGATACGTGCGTCTACACAAAGTTCCTCAAGCCGAAGGATTAGATACATGCCTCTTCACACAGTTCCACACACTGAAGGATTTGATACACGCGTCTGCACACGGTGCCAGATACCGAAGGATTAGATACAGGCGTCTACACACAGTTCCACACTCCAGAGGATTAGATACGTGCGTCTGCACACATTTGTACACGCCATAGGATTAGATACACACATCTGCACAGAGTACCACATGCCATAGGATTAGATACACGCGTCTACACACAGTTCCACATTCCAGAGGATTAGATACGCGCGTCTGCACACAGTTGTACACGCCATAGGATTTGATACACGCGTCTGCACACAGTACCACATGCAGTAGGATTAGATACGCGCGTCTACACATATTTCCACACGCCAAAGGATTAGATACGCGCCTCTTCACACAATACCACACAGGAGAGGATTAGATACGTGTGTGTGCACACAGTACCACACTTTGGAGGATTAGATACATGTCTCTGCACACAGTACCACAAGCCAGAGAATTAGATACGCGTCTCAGCACACAGTATCACACGGGGGAGGATTAGATATGCGTGTTTACACACAGTACCACACGGGGGAGGATTAGATACATGCGTCTACACACAGTACCACATGCCATAGGATTAGATATGCGCATCTGCACACAGTACCACATGCCGGGGGATTGGATACACGCCTCTACACACAGTTCCACACGCCGTAGGATTAGATACGCGCCTCTTCACACAATACCACACAGGGGAGGATTAGATACACGTGTCTTCACACAGTTGTACACGCCATAGGATTAGATACACGCGTCTGCACACAGTACCACATGCCGTAGGATTAGATACGCGCGTCTACACACAGTACCACATGCCTTAGGATTAGATACACGCGTCTGCACACAGTACCACATGCCGTAGGATTAGATACACGTGTCTGCACACAGTACCACATGCCGTAGGATTAGATACGTGCGTCTACACACAGTTCCACACGCCGTAGGATTAGATACGCGCCTCTTCACACAATACCACACAGAGGAGGATTAGATATGTGCATCTGCACACAGTACCACACGCCAGAGTATTAGATACGCGCATCTGCACACAGTTTCACTTACTGGAGGATTAGATACGCGCCTCTTCACACAATACCACACGGGGAGGATTAGATATGTGCATCTGCACACAGTACCACACCAACAAGGATTGGATACTTGCATCTAAACACAGTACTACACGGGGAAGGATTAGATACAGCTTTACTCCAGGTATCCATAACAACTGATCACAGGTTTTTCACTGACATCCAAAATGAGATAAACATAATCACATGACGCTTATGGATATACACACAAACCACATACAAAATACATCAGTGCAAAATTGGACAATTCTTATGGGGCCACTACACAAACATAAAATGTAATATACCCGTGCAAAGCCGGGTCCTCCCTCTAGTATTATGTGCAGGAGCTATAGAAAATCGATGATACATTTTTTAACAACATCAATTTCTTTATAATGCCAATGGTGTGTTATAGCCCTTCTCAATCCAGGCCTCGTTCATCTTTATAAAGCTCAGGCGATCGACATTGTCAGCAGAGAGTCTTGTCCGAAGCTCTGTCACAACACCACCTGCAGTGCTGAACAGTAGTTCAGAAAAGACGCTAGCTGCTGGACAGGAATGTAACCCCAGGGCATACTGTTCAGGCCACATTTCCATCTTTGACACCCAGTAGTCCAGCAGGAAAGACTCTTGTGGTAATATGTCTATGTGCATTTTCATATAGTCTTGCACTTGCAACAAAAAATGCTGTCTCTGGTCTGATATCTCTACATTTAATGTTGGTGTAGTAGGCCTCAACAAAGACAGCCAAGCACTAGCCATTATGCCCACACTTCCCTTGCAACAGGCTGTGCTTCTGTCTCTGGGACCACCACGGTGTTGTGAAAGGTGTGCAGGAGTTAGAGATGATCTTGACTCACTGCTATGTGTAGGAAATGTGTCCTTTAAGTCGTCCAACAGTTTTTGATTGTATATATCGATATCCCTATAAGCCTGTGGTGTGATGGAAATGAAACCCGGAACTTTATCTCTGAAGCGAGGATCAAGTAGGGTTGCCACCCAGTATTCAGGATCTGCCAGGATGTTTTTCACACGTTTATCTTCCAGAAGACAATTAAGCATGAAATGACACATGTGTGCCAATGTACCTGGTGGCGATTCATCACTGTCCAACTCATCTAAGCGGACTATAGTCTCTTCTGCATCCCCCTTACCACACACAATGCCTGTTGACTGGGACTGCTGGAATGACTCCTCCACAGTGACATCAATCTCCTGATCCAAATTGTCCTCCTCATCCTCCTCCTCCTCTGAATAAGTACCCACAGAGGCTATTCGAGCCTGTGACCCAGTATCCAACCATTGCCTGATCTGTCCAGCCCTGGAGTCATGGAGGTCAGGAGCAGAGGAGGAGGGTGGAGGAGCTGCAGGGGCAGAGAGCATAGGAGCCCCAAATCAAAGAGCCAGTCCAGTGTCCCTGGGGGCAGCCAGCAGGCCGGGTGCACCATCAGCATTGCCAGGAGGAACAGTTAGAGGGGCTGGAGCCCGGGTTTCCGGTGTAGCAGGAGAGGTAGGGGTTGCCCAGGCAGGCGAGGGGTCCTAAGAGGAGTAAGGAGGCCTACCTTCAGTGCTGCAGGTTGGCATGGAAGGGTCCAGCTGGGTCTCAAACCCTGGTGAGGCCGGTGGGGCTGCAGGAGATGGCGGCAGGGAAGGCCATGCAGCATCCAAATCCCCAGCCAGGAGGGGTGAGGAGGAGGGGGAGCAGTGAAGGAAGCCTCCCTGTGTCCACGGTGTCTGCAGGCTGGAGGCAATGCCAGGCTCACCGGAGGTCCCAGGGGTTGCAGAGAGGTAACTGGAGGCCCCTGGGGGGTCATCCTGGACAGTGGGGCCCTTTGCAGGGGAGCCGGGAAACAGGTGGTGGAGTAGCGGTTGCGGGCACCATTTTGGATCCTGTGCCAATGTTGGCCGCCTCAGAGCGCGGTCCCCGGAGGAACCACTTCATGGAGGAGTCATAAGAGGCCCCAGGAGGGGTTGAAGAGGAGCGCTGAGTCATCCTGCGGGATTTACCCATGTCTGTGGAGCTGCAGGGATGCCGGTCGGTCGGGTAATCAGGCTAATTCAAAGGCTGGGAGAGGAGCTCAGGCGATGTGCGTCTCTACTCCTCCATAGCCAGGCCACGCCCCCAGAAGTTATGTTAAGTGAAAGTAACATGTACAGTGGGGCAAAAAAATATTTAGTCAGTCACCAATAGTGCAAGTTCCACCACTTAAAAAGATGAGAGGCGTCTGTAATTTACATCATAGGTAGACCTCAACTATGAGAGACAAAATGAGAAAACAAATCCAGAAATCACATTGTCTGATTTTGTAAGAATTTTTTTTAAAATTGTGGTGGAAAATAAGTATTTGGTCAGTAACAAAATTTCATCTCAATACTTTGTTATATATCCTTTGTTGGCAATGACAGAGGTCAAACGTTTTCTGTAAGTCTTCACAAGGTTGGCACACACTGTTGTTGGTATGTTGGCCCATTCCTCCATGCAGATCTCCTCTAGAGCAGTGATGTTTTGGGGCTGTCGCTTGGCAACACGGACTTTCAACTCCCTCCAAAGGTTTTCTATAGGGTTGAGATCTGGAGACTGGCGAGGCCACTCCAGGACCTTGAAATGCTTCTTACAAAGCCACTCCTTCGTTGCCCTGGCGGTGTGCTTTGGATCATTGTCATGTTGAAAGACCCAGCCACGTTTCATCTTCAATGCCCTTGCTGATGGAAGGAGGTTTGCACTCAAAATCTCACGATACATGGCCCCATTCATTCTTTCATGTACCCGGATCAGTCGTCCTGGCCCCTTTGCAGAGAAACAGCCCCAAAGCATGATGTTTCCACCCCCATGCTTTACAGTAGGTATGGTGTTTGATGGATGCAACTCAGTATTCTTTTTCCTCCAAACACGAAAAGTTGTGTTTCTACTAAAAAGTTCCAGTTTGGTTTCATCAGACCACAGGACATTCTCTCAATACTCTTCTGGATCATCCAAATGCTCTCTAGCAAACTTCAGACGGGCCCGGACATGTACTGGCTTAAGCAGTGGGACACGTCTGGCACTGCAGGATCTGAGTCCCTGGCAGTGTAGTGTGTTACTGATGGTAGGCTTTGTTACATTGGTCCCAGCTCTCTGCAGTTCATTCACTAGGTCCCCCCGCGTGGTCCTGGGATTTTTGCTTACCGTTCTTGTGATCATTTTGACCCCACGGGGTGAGATTTTGCATGGAGCCCCAGATCGAGGGAGATTATCAGTGGTCTTGTATGTCTTCCATTTTCTAATTATTGCTCCCACAGTTGATTTCTTCAATCCAAGCTGGATGCCTATTGCAGATTCAGTCTTCCCAGCCTGGTGCAGGGCTACAATTTTGTTTCTGGTGTCCTTTGACAGCTCTTTGGTCTTCACCATAGTGGAGTTTGGAGTCTGACTGTTTGAGGGTGTGCACAGGTGTCTTTTTATACTGATAACAAGTTTAAACAGGTGCCATTACTACAGGTAATGAGTGGAGGAAAGAGGAGACGCTTAAAGAAGAAGTTACAGGTCTGTGAGAGCCAGAAATCTTGATTGTTTGTAGGTGACCAAATACTTATTTTCCACCATAATTTGAAAAAAAATTCTTACAAAATCAGATAATGTGATTTTCTGGATTTGTTTTCTCATTTTGTCTCTCGTAGTTGAGGTCTACCTATGATGTAAATTACAGACACCTCTCATCTTTTTAAGTGGTGGAACTTGCACTATTGGTGACTGACTAAATACTTTTTTGCCCCACTGTATGTCTATGGAAAAATGAATGGTAAGAAGTAGATACTGATTCTGAATTCAACCATGCACTGCGCTGCCACTCACATTTACGCATTCTAGTATTAAAAACGCTCCAAAAAATACAATTTTTGGGGGAAAAGGTCCTTGCTGTGGTTTTTTAGACACACATGGAAGTTATACTGCAAAAAGCAATGGTTTTGTAGGAAAATTATCCAATTTTGATAGATGTAAGTGCTACAGGCTTATTGATACTTGGCAGACAAATTCAAAAAGAGATGAAGAATTGGCTTAAAAAAAAAAAAAAAAATGATCCCATGATGGGAACAGATGTTATTATTATTATTATTATTATTATTATTATTATTATTATTATTGTTATTATTATTATTATTATTATTATTATTATCATTTTTTTTTTTTTTTAAACAAACATTGTAGCACCAACTGTGTGGTATAGTAGAATGTTGTAGACGACCCAGGACATATCTGGCTGGGTAGTGGCGACTGTGGCAAGATATGTCAGAGTGTGGCAAAGTGTAATTTGATGGAAGAATCCACAGAACTTGTCTACCTGAGTAGTGGCAGGTTTATCCTTTTCGGTGTTACAACACCATTAGCAGCACTGAACACCCTCTCGCCCATTATGCTTGAGGCGGGAAAAGGTAAAACTCCCATGGCAAACAGTACCAGCTCCTTCCACTGCTTTAGCATATTAGCCTAGAATAACATGAGGTTATAGTTATCTTCTGGACTATAAATGCACTATAGGTACAATTGTACCTGTGTAGGCAGTGGGTGTCAGTTGCCTTGTGTGGTTCCAGCTGGCGCTGCAGTCTGAAAAATCTGAAATATTTCTGGTTCATCATCGTCAAGATACTGTACTAAGCCGGGCTGCCATTGACTACTTCTGCTGACACTTGTGGCACTGGTAAAGGTGGTGAATCGCTGGCTGAGTGAGGTGAATTGGGAGAAGGCAGAGACTACCGGGGTGCACATGGCAGTTGCAGTGGTCTCCAGAAAGCTGGATATAAAGTCTATCCTGATAATATTGTTATTATTCTTCCCTTTGGGAAGTAGGGAAGAATTCCCCAATTTTATCTTTATAGAGATGATCATCCAATATTCATGGACCCTGGGGCCTGACATGATTGGTGTTATTGGCCTGCCTTGGCTGTACCTGTGACACACTGCAGGTCCCTTTTGCATCCAAAAGAGAATCTTTCTCCTTTTTTCCCTCCTTTTGCAGTCCCAGTTCCTCTACCATAACGACCCTTAATCAGATCCTCATCCTTCTTTATCAAGACAGGGAGATGACATTGACTAAGAGGTGGAAACTGTTCCTCCTCTTCCATCCCTCATTGCATGAGTGTGAGGGTTTCATGTAGGATATGCAATAGAGGGATCACATCTCTGATTCTGCAGTCGTCCCTGTTGACAAATTTGGTGGCTTTTTAAAAGGGTTTGAGAAGACCTCTTTTAAGCCACTGTACAGGTTAATAAAATGGCAAATAACCAGGTTAAGGACATGCACCTTAAAGGGACATTGTGTTACTCATCCTAACTGAATTATGACAACAATATTGGTGCCATTGTAACTGTCAATACTGCCCAGTTAAAGTTGGGGAGGAGCCATCCAGTAGGATACTTACAGCAGGATACAGCAAAGCAGCTCCTCACACACCTTACACACATGAAATGAGGGTGGAAGAGGAGGAAGAGGAGTGCAAGTGACAGCTTTTCCCGGGGAATATTGTGACAGGAATTGGTCCAGGGAGGAAGATCCAGAGGAGGTGGATAGGCCCTACATGCTGTTGGAACTGGGCCTGCACAATCGGGGTGAAATTGGCACCTGGTCTTGTTTCTGGATTCTGGCCACTCAAAACATTGACCCAGTTGTCTGTGAAAGTCATGCATTGTCCTTGTCCATAATCGCTGCTCCACATGTAGAATGTGGAGTGCACCTTTCCACAGACTAAAGTATCTTAGGAAAGGCCTACATTCTCAGACACATGGTGATGTTGAACAGGGACTGCTTTCCTAGAAAAATAATGATAACTAAGCATCCTCCATCGAGGTTGAGCACATGCCATCAGTTAGTGAAACGCAATAAAATCCATTAAAGCCCTGTTCACATGAGAGGTGGAAGGGTGGATTTTGGCACCGAGAGTGACACGGGGGGTTGTATCACTTTCGGGCCAAAATCCTCCTGCCACGACTGTCGCAGCTTCCGACAGTCGCAGCTTTTCCTTCCGGAGTAGGCTCAAATGAATGGGCTGAATGCGAAGGCTGCTGCTGTGAGGCAGACGCCGTGGCTCAATGAGCCGCAGAATCTGCCTGAAGAAAGGGCAGCTTGCTTCTTTTTTCCACACCATAATCCGCCCCCTCTGTGCCCGTGTGAACGAGCCCTAAGTGGTACGGCAGAGATTGCATCACCAGCAGTTTGGTCAGGTGGGAGTTAGTTTGCACAACTACCAGGTGACTGGGTGCATATTGCTGTCTCCTAACCACACATTCCCTTATATATCACTGACATTGGTGTAGAAGAGGAGGAGGAGTTAGGGCTCGTTCACATCTGTGCCCGATCTCCGTTCATACAGGTTTTCGTTTCCTGCACAAAACTGAGCAGGAGATGGAAACCTGCAGGCATCTTTCAAACCCATTCATTTGAATGGGTTTGAAAAATGTCCAGCCGTGAGCGCCTGTGAGTGTTTTATGCTCTCCGCCACAAAGCTGTTTTTTTTTAACCCGGACACAGAGTCGGACATGCAGTACTTTGTGTCCGGTTTAAAAAAAAACGGTTTCGCGGCGGAGAGCATAAAACGACCGGAAACGGTCTGACAGCTTTCCGTCTTCTGCATCCAGAAGACGGAAACCACAGAACGGAGTCCGGGTGCTAGTGTGAACCTAGCGTAAGAGAAACAGTAGGTGATGATGTTGGTAACAATAACGGCCAGGTTCTAGGTGCAGATATGGCCTCCCTACCTGGAAGATTATGGGGAGGAGCAGGAAAATAGCCTTGCTCACTTCCCCTATCTCTGCCAGTGCCAGAGTCAGTGTCAAGTCTATTTTTCAAAATAAGAGACTGATACATTTTCATGTAAGTACGTAGAGCTTTCATTCCTACTTTTGTTCCTGCAAAATGTTTCATATTTCCCTCTCTGTTAATTTTCGATGTAGGTAACATTTAGCGTTATATCACCAGGGGTTGAAGTTAGAACCTGTGTGGACGTGGTAATGTTTTTTTCTTTTTTTTCTTTTTTTTCTTTCTTTCTTCCTTCCTTTCTTTCTTTCTTTTTTACACTGTGTAATGGTGGATCATCTGACTGTTGCGGTGGAGGGGAATCATGATAGCTCCCATAGCTATACACACAGCGCTCAATAAAGATGGGAGATGCAGTTGTTGTAACAACCAGACCCTGTTTCTGCAGCTTCTATTTTCTGCAAGGATGTACCATACATGTATAGTACATCCTTGCAGAGTTAAATGCTGACTACCTAGGTATATATAGTTAATGGGTGAATTCAGAATTTACTTAAGAAATATGGGACTTTGACATAAAGGGCAAAAGTGGCTTCAAGAAGGGGTTACAAAAAGGCCAGATCAATTTCACAAATAGAGATGAGCAAATTTTTAAAAAATTCGATTCGGCAGCTTTGCCAAGTTTTCCAATATGATTTGATTAAATCTGAATTCATTTGTGGTGAATCACATTAAAAAAAAAGCTATTTCCTGCCTGCAGAGAGTCTGTATAGTGAAGTAGAACACTGTGCCCTTGCAGTGGTTTTTAGTGATGTCCCACTAGGGGAACAGAAACAGCGATGCACTGATTGTTGGTTCAGCACTATAGACTGCAATAAATGCATAGGCTGACTTTTTCCACTTCTGCACAGGATCAACCAGGTACTGGAGGGTACTAGCATCCCAGGGTCACTGGCCAGACCCTGGCTGTAGAAGATGCATATCAGAACCCCTTGAATGCCGAAGTCACGTTTGACCCCAATTGGAGCTGTGCTACGGCCGGCGGTTATGGAGCAGTGTGTAGGCTGTCAGTTACAGCTAACACCTGCTCCTGATGCCAAGTACAGTCATGAAGGAGTTAAAGGGGTGTGACATCACAGGGATGACTGGTTGCTGATTGACTGCATGCATGATATTGATGGGTGATCCCGTGTTCCCAAATTTACTTGCTCCATGTTCTAACATGCAGCAGCAGCAGCATGAGGAAATCTGGATTCGATGCAAATCAAATATTTCCTGAAATTCGGAATTCCACTTCAGCAGTTTTAATTTTCTTATCTTTAGTCACAAACTGAAAATGACCCATTTAGTACTACTTGTATTATCATTCAGCACTTTAATTTTAAGACCAACCTCCTTTCCAATAAGGAAGATAAGGTAAGGATGGAAGAAAAGGGAAGAGGACCCTCAAAAACAGCAACTCCCAAACAGAACTTCCTGCCACCATTGTCCCAAGATCTGTGGCAATAGGTTTATTCTCCTCGGTCACTTTATGTCTTACATCCAATCTTAATACTCATACGTTTTGTGATTGCTAATGATTGGTGGTAAACATTATACCTTTTTTTTTTTTTTTCCACCTTCATTAGATTTTTCCACTAGACACTTAAAGGTAAATGTAATGGAAAGCAAAAATAAAGGAGTTAATGATTAAATAAGAGTAAACAGCACTCTAAGCTATATGGAGTCAATCTTGTAACAGTTCATTAGGAATACCATTTAATGTTCTAATACATTTAGAAAAAACAGCTGATAGATATTCTATTTCAGAATGCCGGCTAATAATTACCATTTACCTATCACATTGATATGGATGGGGAAAGATGACATGTATATTGTATTGTATTGTAATACAATGCAGCACATAGAGGTTAGAGATCATGACAAGGACAAAGGGAAACCATATTTAGCTTACTAATAATATAAATAATAAGCCAAGAACATGGACCATAATGATAATTATATAACAAGTTACTATTAAATCAGTAGTCATTATTTTATTTTGTATCTAAGCTCCCCACATAAAACCCAAACAGATGTGTCCACAGCTAAAGAGGTATTGTCCACAGCTAAAGTTACACAATTTTCCAATATACTTTCTATATCAATTCCTCACGGTTTTCTAGATCTCTGCTTGCTGTGATTCATTGTTTTTTTCCACTGTCTAAAAATCAGTCCTTGGTCATGTGATGAACCCACAGGTGCACGACTAGTTTCTTGACAGATGCGTGACTACTGTGCTGTGACTGTAATAAGCTGTGTACCTGTATGTCCTTCACAAGACCATGGACTGTCCATCATATAATATATCACAAAAAAATTGTGGCGATTACCAAAAGTACATTTAGAAAGTTTACTGATAAACACAAAGCAAAACTTATCAGCGATGGCATGGATTAAGGAGGTTAATCGGCTAATGTTTCATAAAGAGATGGCAATTCCAAAATACCAAACATTTCAGTAATTTCCATGACCTTTTTTTTAATGGAAATCAAGTCATCATATCTAAAATAGGAGTGTCCAACATAACATAAATTTTGTCCATTATGTAATGGAGCAACCCTATGAAAGAAGGCGAGAAGCTAGAACTTGAATTTGTCATGGTGGCTATTTATTCAACCACTTCCTCCAGCTCTCCTCCTGGGCTGGTGCAGCCTGCAGTGTACCACCAGAAGGTGATGGTAGTTTTTCCCTTGGATCACACTGTATGCAGGGACAGGGTTACTTGTAGCTTTACTTAAAGAAGAATGCAGTCAAACAGCTTCTAATTATGAAGATTCACTTCTTTCAATGTTACCACTGAATTGTCAGTTGGCAAACCCAGATAGCAGTCTGAGCCTTCCCTACTAAGGTGGGCTTTACTTGGTTCTGTGCTACTTTTTATCAGTCAGAAAGTCCCAGTCTTTGCCAATAGTCAGTTAACAGGTTGTTCAATTTGTCTGGAGGTGCAGGTTAGATCCTGTGATACACTTCTCTTCTGATACCAGGCTGAAATACACTTCTCATTTTCTCAGCCAGCACAGGGGTGAATTTCTTTCTCCTGTCTGTTTCTTTCTCCTGTATATACAGTTAACAGTTCTTCTTACAGTGTAGGTTTTCTTTCAGTGGCTTAACTAGGTATGGCGGGGCCCCGTGGCAAACTTTTGACATGGCCCCCCCCAACCGACACCAACGACCTCGACGGACCCCCTCCTCTGCACTCTATTATGTCCCTTAGTAAGCCCTGCACACAGTATTATGTCCATTAGTGGCCCCTGCCCACAGTATTATGTCCCACTGTGGACACCCATAAACAATTATTATACTCTGGGGTCTATTCAGACCCCAGAGTATAATAATCGGAGACCCGGGGGAATAAAAACATTAAAAAAAACCAGTTGCTTACCTGTCCCCCGGCTCCTATGCTGTCGGCCGCCGCTCTCGTCCTTATTTAATGACATTGGACGTCACATGACCCGAGAAGCAGGCCGGGTTCATGTGACGTCAGAGACGTCAGACAACTTGGAAGAAGGCCTGGCAGGATCGTGGAGAGGTAAGTAACAGTATTTTTTACGTTCCCTTACCTCTCCCGGTCCGCCGATCATTTGCAGACCACTGAGTATAATGATAGTATTTGTGGGGTCCGCGGTGTCACTTGCCAATCCCAGCCCTGCTGGGATCGGCAAGTAAATAGGGCCCGTAACGGCCTATTTAAAAAAAAAAACACAGCGGTAGCGGCTGTCACCGGGCCCCCTAATGGTCTGGGCCCTGTGGCACCCGACTCTGCTGCCTCTACAGTAGTTACGCCCCTGCTTTCTTTGTCTCTCTAAGCCTTATGGTAGCTGTAGTGCCCTTGATGTTAAGAAATGCAGAAAAGAAGTCTCAGGAGTCAAAGAAAGGTGCAAATTACCCATCTTCAATTGGTCTTCAACTGAAAAACAGACATTCCCCAACAACGGAGGCACACATTTAAAGCACCATTAAGAATGGAGTTAAGGTTGGTTACTGGCATTTTCTGTAGTTGGCCAGCATCTCCCTTGCTGCAGAAGTCTTCCTCTATGGCAGTGTGCTGAATCAACTAAAACCACAAAATTTCTGCAATGTGATAACTGCATGGTTAAAGATCAAATAAAGGGGTGCCCTGTCTGAGCAGGGATGAATCCTATCTACTGTCTGAGAGCAGCACTTAAACCAGCCTATAACCTACCAAATGTTGGCTAACCAGAACACTCCTGTCTGCCGCTTCCCCACTTCTCCTGATGATGCTGGAAACTCTCCTCCCCCGATCAAAATGTTCTTAGTCATGGAATGTTCCATCTTGACAACTCCAGCCCAAATGGTTCATCCCATTTAAAGTTACAGTATTAAACCTACACATCTAATAACCAAGGCACATAAATGTAATTAAAATTAATTTGGACTTTAAATTTGTTTAAAACCCGTAATATAAAAATACCAAAAATGAAAAATAATTATTTTATTTTTATTTTAACTATTTTAATTTTTTTGTATTTTTTAAATTATAGGCTTTTAACTAAATTTAAATCTAAATTACTATTACTTAATTCACATACCTGCATTTAAGTTATAAAATGCCAAAAAAAACCTTTGGCACCCTTAGGGGTGCACTCTTAGGGTGCATTCACACAATGTATTTTGGCTCGTAATCTGGCACGTAGACGCTATTCACAGCCGCAAAATCACGGCCGCAAAATAGCGCCGCGTATATGATCCCGGCTCTCATTGAAATCAATGGGAGCGTATATGGCCCGCAAAAGCTCCCGCGGCATCTACGTGCCAGATTACGAACCAAAATACATTGTGTGAATGCACCCTTAAAGAAAAGAACTTCCAGTGTGAGCTAAAGGGCGTCAGAGAGACCTTCCAGATACTACTCACAAGCGTAAATGCACCAAGAAGAAGCCTCACAAGTAAGAAGAATCGAGTTTAGTGTGTAGTGAGCTCAATTCAGTTCAAAAAAGGATTTTCATGAAAAAATTGTAATAAAACATTAATTTTCTAAGTATATTTCCACTAATTTTGCCTTTTTTAACATAGTTACCTAAATAGTCAGGAAACGTGAAATCCTATGATAAAATGTAGGTCATTTTCGGATTTAGCGCATAAAAAAACATAAAGATTATGTGGAATAACCAAAACAGCTATTGAAAAATTATTTTTTACATACCTGTGTAATTTTATAAATTTGTAGACAATTTTGCATTTTGTGGCAAATCCTGATGTCTAGGAAATTTTTCAATGTTTTATTTGTTTTCAGTACAACGAAATACATGGAAATTAGATGAAAATAATCAAACAGCTTTTTCGTCGCAGACCTGTGTTATTGATACATTAACAATGAAATCATAAGTTCTAAAGTTCACTTACCAATTTTTTTCAAAATATATATTTTAAGGAATACCCAAAGGAAGATCAGGAGCCACATTCAGAGATATGCCACATTAAGTATTACAGAAAAAAAAATTAGTCTATCAAATATGTTCCTGTGCCCTTTACTGTAATGGCCTTATTACTGCAAATGTCACATTCAAGAGCAATTCACAGCTGACTGTAGATACAATTAGTAGTAATGAAGCAACTAAACAGAAAATGGTAGCCAGTCCACTCTGTTGTGGAAAGCCGACATTTACAGGGATGTCTGTGCCTCTTAAAGTATTTTAACTCATCATGGAGCAGGAGCTAAAGAGCACTTACTCCTTATGGCCACTGTTGGTGACATATGGAGATGGGCAAACCTTTCAAGATTGAGTCGTTTTGAGTTTGGGTGGCTGAGATCCCAGGTTTGTTTTGGGTTCCACCCATTTGGTAAAAACCTCACCTTAAGGCCTTCCGGCTTCTACCAGTGTATCCAGAGAACTTTCATTTACTGGGGTGCAAATGGCAGGAAAATTATTATGTGGACTTGTGTCTTCCAATGGGGTGCTCAATCTCCTGTGCCTATTTTGAGGAGTTCAGCACCTTTTTGGAGTGGGTAGTGTGGCAGCAGGCGCTGGTGGACTCTGTTCTGCACAACCTGGATGATTTCCTGTTCATTGACCCACCGGGCACGAGAGTGTGCTCCTTGTTGCTGCGGACCATGGAATGGATGTGCTGTTGGTTTGGCATCCCCTTGTCTCTGGAAAAGAGGGAGGGCCCTGCTACTGAGGTCAAATTCTTGGGCATAGTTATTGATACTGTCAGGATAGAGTGCCGTCTGCCGGAGGATAAGTTGGAAAGAGCTGCGGGTTCTGGTAGACCGGGCATTGTGCCAGCGGAAGTTGCGCTCGCGCGAATTGCAATCCTTGCTGGGGCATCTTAATTTGCCTGTAGAATTATGCTCATAAAGTGGGTTTTTTGCCGGCGTCTGGCCGCGGCCATGGCGGGTGTGTGGCAGCCTTTTCATTTTGTGCATTTGGGGGCTAAGTTGCGGGAGGATTTGGTTGTTTGGGGGGAGTTTTTGGTTTGTTACAGTGGGCGTTCTGTGTTGTTGGCGGCGCCGGTGTCTAATGCTGATTTGTAGTTGTTTACGGATGCGGCAAGCGCATTTGGTTTTGGGGCATTTTTTTTAAGGTGAGTGTTGTTTTGGGGAGTGGCCGGATGCTTGGCGCCAGGAGGGTCTTGTGAGGAATCTGGCGCTCCTGGAGCTGTTCCCTATCGTGGTGGACATGGTGATCTGGAGGGATCGGCTTCAGGACCACCAAGTTCATTTTCAATGTGACAACATGGGGTAGTGCAGGTCATTAACTTGCAGTCTGCTAACTCTCTACCGGTGGTGCAGTTGCTGCATAAGCTGGTGTTGCGGGGTTTGGAGCTTAATGCTCATTTTGTGGCAGTGCATTTACCTAAAATGCCGCTGTGGCCTATTCTTCCAACCTCTGGTGTCAGTGTCATTATTTGGGATCTATGGGTAGGTAGGTTGGGGTATGGGTACACGGCTCAACTAGGCCATTTTTATAGTCATGACGTGTTCCACCGAGTTGTAATGTTGTAGATACACTGGTTCAAAAGAAAGACTGAAATATGCAGAAACTTTTTTGGCACACCTCTTTTAAGCCACTATACGGGTTAATAAATTGGTGAACCACTGGATTAAAGATATACGGGGATAATACGCTTCTAGATCGTGTCCACTGCCACTCACAACATTGACCCAGTTGACAATGAAAGCCATGTATTGTTCCTACAGGCACAAAAGTAAAAATATATCCAGCACTATGAAGACTTGTTTAAAAAGGTATAAAACTTAAAGGGGTATTCCCACGTCGCATACTCACCAGTCTTCTCTGCTGTAAATTCTTCTTTCTTCCGGCTTTGTTGCGTCATTGGTGGGCGGGGTTACATATGCAAAGCCAGCGGTGAGAAGTCGTCGCTTCTATGCTGGTGGCCCTGCGAGTGCGCTCCTGATGCAACTAGGCATCGGACGTACAGCATTCACAATGCAATACAGACCCGGCATCTGCTGTAATAGGCGGATGCCGGGGAGTGTTAGACGCTGGCACAGGTGCCTGCAACATTGCTACGCTCCTGCCCTGCATGAAGCCAGCAGCAGCAAGAGCGATGCTGCTATTCCGCTCCTCCGCCCCCCCCTCCCCTCCGGAATAGCAGCATCGCTCCTGCCGCTGCTGGCTTCATGCAGGGCAGGAGCGTAGCGATGTTGCAGGCACCTTTGCCGGCGTCTACACTCCCCGGCATCCACCTCTCTATTACAGCGGATGTCGGGTCTGTATTGGCAGCCCCTCCCCCCCCCAAAGTGTAAACTACCCCTCCCCCTCCAGGCTTGTTCCCGTGCACTTAGCCCCTCCTCCCTCCCCCCTGAGAGCAGCAGATACATCACTTGACTTTTGACCAGATAAGTCAAGGGCTGTGTCAACTGTGAATTGAATAAAGTAAGATAGTGGACAAACAAAGCAGTTTTGCTGAAGCATTGTATTTAGGAAAAGTCTTACATTCACATTAACAAGCAGTATAGATAGGATCCTTGTGATGGGACAACCCCTTTAATTTTTAATGGTCATTTGGATAAAAATCTCAAACATACATATCAAAAAGTCCCAAAAAAGGCAAAAAAAAAAAAAAAAAGCCAAGTATTAAATTTGCTATTTCGTATCTCACATTTGCTTTTTGTTTTTGTCATGTGTTTTTCTGGATTTTAGATTTTTTTTTTCCTTTTTGTCTTTTTTTGGGACTTTTTGATATGTATGAGATATTTAGCCACATGACCATTAAAAGTTAAGTTTTATACATTTTTAACCCTATCCCAACATCCACCGTAATACTACGGTGGACGCCGGGTGTTTAACTATGTTTTACACAGTAAACACCCAGTAGACACCCAGCTCTGATGCCCTTGGTCGGTGCCCGCAACAATCGGAGGCATTAACCCCTCTGGCGCCTCGGTCAAAGCTCACTGAGTTCACCATTTTCCAAGCAGCGTATGGGCGCCGCCATTTTGACGGTGATCTTCGGCACCTGGAGCAAGCTCCAGGGCAGACGTCATGTTGGCATGACAGCCGGTAGCCTTATAAAGGGTCCCCAGCCAGTCTGCAGTGATTTTCTTTTGCAGGCTGCTTTATGCATCCTGCAAAAGAAATGATGATTTTTTGCAATGCATTGGCATTGTAATGCATTGCATTAGTGATCAGACCCCCTGAAGTTCAAGACCCCTAGGGGGGTCTAATAAATGCAAAAAAAAAAAAATTAAAAAAGTAAAAAAATATATATACAAAAATTAAAAAGTATTAAAAATTCAAATCACCCCCCCTTTCCCTAGAACACATATAAAAGTAGTTAAATACTGTGAAACACACACATGTTAGGTATCACCGTGTCCGAAAACGCTCGCTCTACAAGTCTATAAAAATACTAGCTTTTACCCGCGACTTCGTCTGCGGTGAGTTGAGTATTGGGCGGACACAGACGTTTGAAACTGTAAAATTGCTTTAAAAAGTTTGGTGGGCTAGCAAATTTGATTTGATGTGTTATATTGTGTATGTTGTGATACAGACAATGTGATGTGTTACACAGCCTGTGTACAGGAGTATATATGTATCAGGTACTGTATATAGCAGTGATAGGAGATACATGTAATTATATAGTATATACAGCCTGTGTACAGGAGTATATATGTATCAGGCACTGTATATAGCAGTGATAGGTAATACATGTAATATATAGTATATACAGCCTGTGTACAGGAGTATATATGTATCAGGTACTGTATATAGCAGTGATAGGAGATACATGTAATATATAGTATATGCAGCCTGTGTACAGGAGTATATATGTATCAGGTACTGTATATAGCAGTGATAGGAGATACATGTAATTATATAGTATATACAGCCTGTGTACAGGAGTATATATCTATCAGGTACTGTATATAGCAGTGATAGGAGATACATGTAATATATAGTATATACAGTCTGTGTACAGGAGTATATATGTATCAGGTACTGTATATAGCAGTGATAGGAGATACATGTAATATATAGTATATACAGTCTGTGTACAGGAGTATATATGTATCAGGTACTGTATATAGCAGTGATAGGAGATACATGTAATATATAGTATATACAGCCTGTGTACAGGAGTATATATGTATCAGGTACTGTATATAGCAGTGATAGGAGATACATGTAATTATATAGTATATACAGCCTGTGTACAGGAGTATATATCTATCAGGTACTGTATATAGCAGTGGTAGGAGATACATGTAATTATATAGTATATACAGCCTGTGTACAGGAGTATATATATGTATCAGGCACTGTATATAGCATTGATAGGTAATACATGTAATATATAGTATATACAGCCTGTGTACAGGAGTATATATGTATCAGGTACTGTATATAGCAGTGATAGGAGATACATGTAATTATATGGTATATACAGCCTGTGTACAGGAGTATATATGTATCAGGCACTGTATATAGCAGTGATAGGAGATACATGTAATTATATAGTATATACAGTCTGTGTACAGGGGTATATATGTATCAGGTACTGTATATAGCAGTGATAGGAGATACATGTAATTATATAGTATATACAGCCTGTGTACAGGAGTATATATGTATCAGGCACTGTATATAGCAGTGATAGGTAATACATGTAATTATATAGTATATACAGCCTGTGTACAGGAGTATATATGTATCAGGTACTGTATATAGCAGTGATAGGAGATACATGTAATTACAATGTGATGTGTTATATAGTGGAAAGCTATATGCAAATGTGAGTGAGTAGAGTGAGGGCTACTCCTGAGGAGACAGTAAGGAGTGTGCAGGCAGGTTGAGGCAGGAAATGGCAGGCAGTGTGTGTGAGTAGAGATGAGCGAACACTAAAATGTTCGAGGTTCGAAATTCGATTCGAACAGCCGCTCAATGTTCGTGTGTTCGAACGGGTTTCGAACCCCATTATAGTCTATGGGGAACAGATACTCGTTAAGGGGGAAACCCAAATCCGTGTCTGGAGGGTCACCAAGTCCACTATGACACCCCAGGAAATGATGCCAACACCTCTGGAATGACACTGGGACAGCAGGGGAAGCATGTCTGGGGGCATCTAACACACCAAAGACCCTCTATTACCCCAACATCACAGCCTAACAACTACACACTTTACACACTCAATACCACCTCTCTGACAGTAGGAAAACACCTTGAAACATGTGTATTTGGCACTTGCAGTGAGGAGAGCTTGTCACCAGCAGTGAATTTGGCCCTTGTAGTAAGTTGAGGTTGGCACCAACATTTGTTTTGAAAATCAGGGTGGATTGAGCCTCTAACCAGCAGAGTTTGGGCAAATTCATGGTGGAGGGAGCCTCTAAACACCCCAGTTTGGGCAAATTCATGGTGGAGGGAGCCTCTAAAAACCCCAGTTTGGACCAATTCATGGTGGAGGGAGCCTCTAACCAGCCCAGTTTGGACCAATTAATGGTGGAGGGAGCCTCTAACCAGCCCAGTTTGGACCAATTAATGGTGGAGGGAGCCTCTAACCACCCCAGTTTGGACCAATTCATGGTGGAGGGAGCCTCTAAACAGCCAAGTTTGGACCAATTCATGGTGGAGGGAGCCTCTAAAAACCCCAGTTTGGACCAATTCATGGTGGAGGGAGCCTCTAACCAGCCCAGTTTGGGCAAATTCATGGTGGAGGGAGCCTCTAACCAGCCCAGTTTGGACCAATTAATGGTGGAGGGAGCCGCTAAACAGCCCAGTTTGGGCAAATTCATGGTGGAGGGAGCCTCTAAACAGCCCAGTTTGGACCAATTCATGGTGGAGGGAGCCTCTAAAAAACCCAGTTTGGACCAATTCATGGTGGAGGGAGCCTCTAAACAGCCCAGTTTGGGCAAATTCATGGTGGAGGGAGCCTCTAAACAGCCCAGTTTGGGCAAATTCATGGTGGAGGGAGCCTCTAACCAGCCCAGTTTGGACCAATTAATGGTGGAGGGAGCCTCTAAACAGCCAAGTTTTGGGAAATTCATGGTGGAGGGAGCCTCTAACCAGCCCAGTTTGGACCAATTCATGGTGGAGGGAGCCTATAAACAGCCCAGTTTGGGCAAATTCATGGTGGAGGGAGCCTCTAACCAGCCCAGTTTGGACCAATTAATGGTGGAGGGAGCCTCTAACCACCCCAGTTTGGACCAATTCATGGTGGAGGGAGCCTCTAAACAGCCAAGTTTGGACCAATTCATGGTGGAGGGAGCCTCTAAACACCCCAGTTTGGACCAATTCATGGTGGAGGGAGCCTCTAACCAGCCCAGTTTGGGCAAATTCATGGTGGAGGGAGCCTCTAACCAGCCCAGTTTGGACCAATTAATGGTGGAGGGAGCCGCTAAACAGCCCAGTTTGGGCAAATTCATGGTGGAGGGAGCCTCTAAACAGCCAAGTTTGGACCAATTCATGGTGGAGGGAGCCTCTAAAAACCCCAGTTTGGACCAATTCATGGTGGAGGGAGCCTCTAACCAGCCCAGTTTGGGCAAATTCATGGTGGAGGGAGCCTCTAAACAGCCCAGTTTGGGCAAATTCATGGTGGAGGGAGCCTCTAAAAACCCCCAGTTTGGACCAATTCATGGTGGAGGGAGCCTCTAAAAACCCCAGTTTGGACCAATTCATGGTGGAGGGAGCCTCTAAAAACCCCAGTTTGGACCAATTCATGGTGGAGGGAGCCGCTAAACAGCCCAGTTTGGACCAATTCATGGTGGAGGGAGCCTCTAACCAGCAGAGTTGGTGGAAATCAGGGTGGAGGGAGCCTCTAACCAGCAGAGTTGGGGGAAATCAGGGTGGAGGGAGCCTAGTATTAGCAGAATTGTGCAACGCTTATGGTGGATGAGTATGAGGATGCGGAGGAATTGGAGAGGTTGAGTACAGACATGGAGTTTCATGTTGGGGTGCTTTACACAGGTGGGCACAAAAATGACGGCTCTACCCAGTGGTGGTTCATTTTTATCAAAGTGAGCCGGTCGGCACTCTCAGCTGACAGACGGGTGCGCTTGTCAGTGATGATGCCACCGGCTGCACTGAACACCCTCTCAGATAGGACGCTGGCGGCAGGACAGGACAGCACCTCCAAGGCATATAGGGCAAGTTCAAGCCACAGGTCCAACTTCGACACCCAATACGTGTAGGGCGCAGAGGGGTCGGAGAGGACAGGGCTGTGGTCGGAAAGGTATTCCCGCAACATGCGCCTATACTTCTCACGCCTGGTGACACTAGGACCCTCCGTGGCGGCACTTTGGCGAGGGGGTGCCATCAAGGTGTCCCAGACCTTAGACAGTGTGCCCCTCGTTTGTGTGGACCGGTGAGAACTTGGTTGCCTACTGGAGGAACTGCCCTCCCTGCCGCCAACGTCACATGCTGGAAACATCTCCATCATATTCTGCACCAATTGCCTGTGGCAAGCATTGATGCGATTGGCCCTCCCCTCTACCGGAATAAAAGACGAGATGTTGTTTTTATACCGGGGGTCAAGGATAGCAAAGATCCAGTACTGGTTGTCCTCCATGATTTTGACAATACGCTTGTCGGTTGTAAAGCACCCCAACATGAACTCAGCCATGTCTGCCACAGTGTTAGTTGGCATGACTCCTCTGGCCCCACCGGAAAGTTCAATCTCCATTTCCTCCTCATCCTCCATGTCTACCCATCCGCGCTGCAACAATGGGACGATTCGAAGTTGCCCGGAAGCCTCCTGTATCACCATCACATCATCGGACAACTCTTCTTCCTCCTCCTCCTCCTCCTCCTCCTCCATTAAACGCAGTGAAGCGGACAGATGTGTGGACCTACTCTCCAGCTGTGACGGATCGGATGCTATCCCTAACTCCTCTGTGTGATCTGAGTTATCCCTGATGTCAATCAGGGATTCTCTCAGAACACACAAGAGCGGGATTGTAAGGCTCACCATCGCATCCTCAGAGCTCACCCTCCTTGTGGACTCCTCAAAGACCCGTAGGATGTCACAAAGGTCTCTCATCCATGGCCACTCATGGATGTGAAACTGAGGCAGCTGACTTTGTGGCACCCTAGGGTTTTGTAGCTGGTATTCCATCAAAGGTCTCTGCTGCTCAACCACTCTATTCAACATCTGAAACGTTGAGTTCCAGCGTGTGGGGACGTCGCACAAAAGCCGGTGTTGTGGCACATGCAGGCGTTGCTGGAGAGATTTTAAGCTAGCAGCGGCTACTGTCGACTTGCGAAAGTGGGCGCACATGCGCCGCACTTTCACCAGTAGCTCTGGAACATTGGGGTAGCTCTTTAGGAAACGTTGCACCACTAGGTTGAAGACGTGGGCCAGGCATGGAACATGTTGGAGTCCGGCAAGCTCCAGAGCTGCTACCAGGTTCCGGCCGTTATCACAAACGACCATGCCTGGGCCCAGGTGCAGCGGCTCAAACCATATTGCCGTCTCATCGAGGAGGGCATCCCTCACCTCGGAGGCAGTGTGCTGTCTGTCCCCCAAGCTGATCAGCTTCAGCACAGCCTGCTGACGTCTACCAACGCCAGTGCTGCAACGTTTCCAACTCGTAGCTGGGGTCAATCTAACAGCGGAGGAGGAGGCGGTGGCGGAGGAGGAGGCGGTGGCGGAGGAGGAGGCGGTAGAGGAGGAGGAGGAGGGGGGTGTTCTTCTCGTGTCCCTGCCAGGAATGTTAGGCGGGGAGACGAGGTACACCGGGCCAGTTTGGGAAGCAGTCCCAGCCTCAACTACATTCACCCAGTGTGCCGTCAGTGAAATGTAGCGTCCCTGTCCGCATGCACTTGTCCACGCGTCGGTGGTCAAGTGGACCTTTGTGCAAAGCGCGGAACTAAGGGCCCGCCTGATGTTGAGTGACACGTGCTGGTGCAAGGCGGGGACGGCACACCGGGAGAAGTAGTGACGGCTAGGGACGGCATAGCGAGGTGCCGCAGTTGCCATCAGGTCCAGGAAGGCGGGAGTTTCAACAAGCCGGAACGCCAACATCTCCTGGGCCAGCAGTTTAGCGATGTTGGCGTTCAAGGCTTGCGCGTGTGGGTGGTTAGCAGTGTATTTCTGCCGCCGCTCCAATGTCTGAGAGATGGTGGGTTGTTGTAAAGAAACGCCTGATGGTGCCTTTGATGGTGCAGGAGAAGGAGATAAGACAGGACCAGGGGAGGATGAGGTAGAAGTCAACAAAGTGGCGGAGGCAGATGAAGTGGTGTCCTGGCTCGTCCTCTGGAGTGCATCGCCAGCACAGTCAGCAGTGGCAGTGGCAGAGGCAGAGGCAGTGGCAGAGGCAGTGGCAGTGGCGTGAACGGCAGGCGGCCTTTGTCCTGCCGTTGCTGCCTGCCACTGATTCCAGTGCTTGGATTCCAAATGACGGCGCATTGAAGTGGTGGACAGGTTGCTCTTCTCAGAGCCCCTAATCAATTTCGAGAGGCAAATTGTGCAGACAACACTATATCTGTCCTCGGCGCATTCCTTGAAAAAACTCCACACCTTCGAGAAACGTGCCCTCGAGGTGGGAGTTTTTCGGGGCTGGGTACGAACTGGAACATCTTGGGAGATTCCGGGTGTGGCCTGGCTTCGCCTAAGCTGCTGACCTCTGCCTCTGCCTCTAGCTACCCTTTTTGGTGCTGCACCTGCCTCAACATCCACACTACTTTCCCCGCTTGACATCCCCCCTGTCCAGGTCGGGTCAGTGTCCTCATCATCCACCACTTCCTCTTCCAACTCCTGTCTCATCTCCTCCTCCCGCACAATGCGCCGGTCAACTGGATGCCCTGACGGCAACTGCGTCACATCATCGTCGATGAGGGTGGGTTGCTGGTCATCCACCACCAAATCGAACGGAGATGGAGGAGACTCTAGTGTTTGAGCATCTGGACACAGATGCTCCTCTGTTAGGTTCGTGGAATCGTGACGTGGAGAGGCAGGTTGAGGGACAATGAAAGGAGCGGAGAACAGCTCTGGGGAGCAGGGACAGTTTGGGTTATTGTTCTGTAAAGCTTCGAAATTTTGGGAGGAAGGAAGACAAGACTGTTGGGTAATAGGAGGAGAGGAGGCAGAGTCTGACTGGCTGCTGGACAATGTGCTGTAAGCGTTCTCTGACAGCCATTGCAAGACCTGTTCCTGGTTCTCGGGCCTACTAAGGTTTGTACCCTGCAGTTTAGTTAATGTGGCAAGCAACCCTGGCACTGTGGAGTGGCGCAATGCTTGCTGCCCCACAGGAGTAGGCACGGGA
The DNA here is from genome assembly GCF_031893055.1 of Leptodactylus fuscus. NCBI lineage: Eukaryota > Metazoa > Chordata > Amphibia > Anura > Leptodactylidae > Leptodactylus > Leptodactylus fuscus. Next base: position 61,291,780 of record NC_134267.1, on the reverse strand, counting down.
CGCCCTGTGGCTTCACTGCTACCTTGCTCCCCAGAACCATTCCCCCGACCTCGCCCACGGCCTCGTCCACGTCCCTTTCCGGGAGCCTTGCGCATTTTGAATTCCTAGTTAGAAATTGGCACTGTATACCAGTAGTAAAAATTGTGGGTGCACGTAACCCCAATATATTCTTTGAATTCCCAGTCAGACACTGGCACTATATGGCAGTAGCAAGAAATGAGGGTATTTGTATTCCCAATATATTCTTTGAATTCCCAGTCAGACAATGGCACTGTATACCAGTAGTAAAAATTGTGGGTGCACGTAACCCCAATATATTCTTTGAATTACCAGTCAGAAACTGGCACTATATGGCAGTAGCAAGAAATGAGGGTATTTATAACCCCAATATATTCTTTGAATTCCCAGTCAGACAATGGCACTGTATACCAGTAGTAAAAATTGTGGGTGCACGTAACCCCAATATATTCTTTGAATTCCCAGTCAGACACTGGCACTATATGGCAGTAGCAAGAAATGAGGGTATTTATAACCCCAATATATTCTTTGAATTCCCAGTCAGACAATGGCACTGTATACCAGTAGTAAAAATTGTGGGTGCACGTAACCACAATATATTCTTTGAATTACCAGTCAGAAACTGGCACTATATGGCAGTAGCAAGAAATGAGGGTATTTATAACCCCAATATATTCTTTGAATTCCCAGTCAGACAATGGCACTGTATACCAGTAGTAAAAATTGTGGGTGCACGTAACCCCAATATATTCTTTGAATTACCAGTCAGAAACTGGCACTATATGGCAGTAGCAAGAAATGAGGGTATTTATAACCCCAATATATTCTTTGAATTCCCAGTCAGACAATGGCACTGTATACCAGTAGTAAAAATTGTGGGTGCACGTAACCCCAATATATTCTTTGAATTCCCAGTCAGACACTGGCACTATATGGCAGTAGCAAGAAATGAGGGTATTTGTATTCCCAATATATTCTTTGAATTCCCAGTCAGACAATGGCACTGTATACCAGTAGTAAAAATTGTGGGTGCACGTAACCCCAATATATTCTTTGAATTCCCAGTCAGACACTGGCACTATATGGCAGTAGCAAGAAATGAGGGTATTTGTATTCCCAATATATTCTTTGAATTCCCAGTCAGACAATGGCACTGTATACCAGTAGTAAAAATTGTGGGTGCACGTAACCCCAATATATTCTTTGAATTCCCAGTCAGACACTGGCACTATATGGCAGTAGCAAGAAATGAGGGTATTTGTATTCCCAATATATTCTTTGAATTCCCAGTCAGACAATGGCACTGTATACCAGTAGTAAAAATTGTGGGTGCACGTAACCCCAATATATTCTTTGAATTCCCAGTCAGACACTGGCACTATATGGCAGTAGCAAGAAATGAGGGTATTTGTATTCCCAATATATTCTTTGAATTCCCAGTCAGACAATGGCACTGTATACCAGTAGTAAAAATTGTGGGTGCACGTAACCCCAATATATTCTTTGAATTCCCAGTCAGACACTGGCACTATATGGCAGTAGCAAGAAATGAGGGTATTTGTATTCCCAATATATTCTTTGAATTCCCAGTCAGACAATGGCACTGTATACCAGTAGTAAAAATTGTGGGTGCACGTAACCCCAATATATTCTTTGAATTCCCAGTCAGACACAGGCACTATATGGCAGTAGCAAGAAATGAGGGTATTTGTATTCCCAATATATTCTTTGAATTCCCAGTCAGACAATGGCACTGTATACCAGTAGTAAAAATTGTGGGTGCACGTAACCCCAATATATTCTTTGAATTACCAGTCAGACACTGGCACTATATGGCAGTAGCAAGAAATGAGGGTATTTGTATTCCCAATATATTCTTTGAATTCCCAGTCAGACAATGGCACTGTATACCAGTAGTAAAAATTGTGGGTGTATATAGCCCCAATTCTATTGCTAGGGGACTTGCAGGGTATTTCTGGGGTGAAGGTGGGGGGGCACACCGTTGGAACGGGTATCGGGGTATATATCGGGTATACGGGAATACACTGACAGTGTATTCCATTCAGGATCCTGGGAAAGCTGGGTTGCGGCGATTGAGCCCGTCAGTGCCACGTTACACTGACAAGCTTTTCCCTGGAATTTAGCTCTTATAAGAGCTGTTGGTTGTCTTCTCCTTCCTATCCTAGCCTGTCCCTGCCTACCCAGAATCTAAGCCCTAGCTAGCTGGACGGAAACCTCCGTCCTCGGTGAATTGCAAGCTCAGAATGACGCGAACCTGGGCGGCGCTGTTCTTTTAAATTAGAGGTCACATGTTTTCGGCAGCCAATGGGTTTTTCCTACTTTTTTCAACGTCACCGGTGTCGTAGTTCCTGTCCCACCTACCCTGCGCTGTTATTGGAGCAAAAAAGGCGCCAGGGAAGGTGGGAGGGGAATCGAGTAATGGCGCACTTTACCACGCGGTGTTCGATTCGATTCGAACATGCCGAACAGCCTAATATCCGATCGAACATGAGTTCGATAGAACACTGTTCGCTCATCTCTATGTGTGAGTCTATAGCTGGGGCTAGGAGTCCTGCTTTTGTGAGTCTCCTGCTAGGAAGCCATGTTGTTTAGTGGCACCAAAATGGGAAAACTATGTTTGTGGTAAATTGCACGCAAATCCGTCCAGGCGTTTTAGCGTGATATTAGTAGGATATACAGGAGGAGGAGTGATAGTACATAGCTGTGTGTTTGGAGTGAGTAGAGTGAGGGCTACTCCTGAGGTGACAGTAAGTAGTGTGCAGGCAGGTTGAGGCAGGAAATGGCAGGCAGTGTGTGTGAGTCTATAGCTGGGGCTAGGAGTCCTGCTTTTGTGAGTCTCCTGCTAGGAAGCTATGTTGTTTAGTGGCACCAAAAGTAGCCTGTGACTCAATCCTGAGGGAAAACTATGTTTGTGGAAAATTGCATGCAAATCCGTCCAGGCGTTTTAGCGTGATTGAGGAACAAATATCCAAACTCACAAACATCCAAACATCCAAACACACAAACATTCACATTTATAATATTAGTAGGATTTTTCCTGTACGGTAAATTCCGTAGTGAAAAAAAAAGTCAAAAGTGCCAAACCGCCATTTTTTCCACTGTTTTGCCTTTGATAAAAATTTGAATAAAAAAATGAACAAAGCAATACCAATTCCCCAAAATGGTATAACTAAAAAGTACACCTGGCCCCGCAAAAAGACACCCTGTACATCCCCATACATGGAAGTATAAAAAATTTACCGGTGTTGAAAATATGGAGAGTTTTAGAAAAAAAAAAAAAAAATTGCCACAGTTTTGGATTTTTGTTAATGTAAAAAAAAAAACCATATAAGGCTGCCTTCACACGATGTAACGTGCAGCGTGATCTGGCACGTATACGGCGTGTCAGAGTTTGCGCGCCGTAAAACCTCACATTCATTTCAATGGGAGTTAGGATCGTATACGCCGCGTTATTTTGCGGCCGTGATTTTGCTCCTCTACCAGAACAACTATCAGTAGTAATGCCATACCCCTGTCACTACTCCCAAGGATCTGTACCAGTGAAGAATATGATGGAGACATGGCCATCCAGTAAATTATGTGCTATGTAGGAGGAAGATGAAGAACACACAGAGGCCTGGCTAAAGATTTCATCATTCTTAGATGCAATACCCTACTGTGATTGAAATGAACAAATAAATTAACCAAACCTTCATCTTCATTCACAAGGAGAGATGGGCAAATCGATGAGGGTGCTGACAGCTGTATTAGTACCCACCCAACATGCAGCCCCAACATCCAAAAGACCTACCTGGTGTAGATCTAAGGCAAGCTTTGGTGGTGGTGGTGGTAGCATTGGCTGCCATATTTCAGGTTTTGAAGGCAACAGCTACTTTCAATCATCTCCTGTATGGTAATTTTTTGTATATTACCAAATGACAAATCAATGGCAAGGTGCAAGATCTGTAAACAGATGAGCCATGGGCATGCAGGTACACATGTAGAAACTATAGTCTCTCTACTCACATGAAATGCTGTCACCAGCAAATTTGGCAAATCCAAATTAGCAGTGGCATCAAGTGAGCAATGCTGTTTGTAATACAAAGAGTGTGACCAAAGCAGGTCTCACACAAAACAATGGTAATCAGCAAGGAGACATAATAAAGAAAACACTCTGTAGAGATTTACACAACAGACCCTAGGACCATAATAATAATGTAGATACCTACCACCCGTGTATGCGCCCCGACGCGCGTTTCGCCAAGCGGCTTTATCAGGGGGACGTGTGAGACCTGCTTTGGTACACACTCTTTGTATTACAAACAGCATTGTAGACCTATGTGATCTCTCCACAATACATACTGTACAGCATACTGACCCTGGACTTATAAGTCATTTATTACTACTACCATCCGTTGTATTTTTAAAGCAACTATCCCGTTTTTTGTATTTGTATTTAATGTTTATCATTTGAGTATCATTTAATAAAAATTGTTTTATTTTTATATATATTGAGATGCTTCTGCCTTTTTTGACATAGTTAAACTTCTTTGTGCACAAAGCTGTGAAGTCAGTGGCGTAACTACCACCATAGCAGCGGTAGCAGCTGCCACAGGGCCCGGGGCATTAGGGGCCCGGTGACAGCTGCTACCGCTGCTATCATTATTCTCGGAGGTCTTTTCGGACCCCCGAGTATAATGATCAGGGCCCCCTGTTGGTGGAATACTTTCCACCAACAGGGGGCCCCGAAGCTGCAGCAACGGCTGAGACAGGAGCTGCAGCTCTGGCTCCTGTCAGCGCTGCAGGACGCTCTCCCCCTCTCTCCCCCCTCCCTTTCTCTGCTGTCCTCTGCCCACCAATGAGAGGAGGAGGCGGGGCTTATCCCTGCCGAGCTCCTGCCGTCCGTCCTGCACTGGAGGAAGAAGGAAAATGAAACTAAAGCTACACAGGTACGTACTGGGGTTACTTATTAATGTCAGGCATATGGGGGGATTACTTGTGTTTTAGTAACTCCATGTGCCTCATATTAATAGAAGTTAACCCCATCATCTCCCTGATATTAACCCCTGTGTGCCTCACCATAAGAGTTACTGATATGTGAGACATATGGGGGTAATAATAATGAAGATACTTTATTATTACCTCCATGTCTCTCACATATCAGTAACCCTTATGGTGAGGCACACATGGGTTAATGTCAGGGAGATGATGGGGTTAACTTCTATTAATATGAGGCACATGGAGTTACTAAATTGTAATGCACAGGGCCAGATTTTTTATCCACAATTTGTCCTGGTATAGCGGTCAGCGGGTGACGTGACAGTATTTAGTCCTGTAGGGGCCACTAAGGGACATAATACTGTGTGCAAGGGCCACTATTGGGTATAATACTGTGTGCAGGGGCCACTATGGAACATAATAGAGCGCGCAGGAATGCGTAGGAGGGACTCGGTCAAGATCTTCGGTGTCGGGGGGGGGCCCCATGTCAAAAGTTCGCCACGGGGCCCCGCCATTCCTAGTTACGCCACTGTGTGAAGTCTATAGAGTGTGTAAGCAGCCTTATTGAGCAGCAATATTGGTCAGGCGAAAACTGCCTGATAGTAAGATTGTCATTATTGCTTACTATACAGGGAGCTTTCATCACTGAAGCCCTACAATAGATAGTTGTGTAACTGGAAACCAATTTTACTCTTTTGTCCGTGAACTACTTATAGATTACACTGGAGGGAGGGGGGTAAGGGTTGACCTATGTTGCTAATTGGGTGTAAATCAGTGGCTTAACTAGGAATGATGGGTCCCTGTGGCAAACTTTTGACATGCCCCCCCATGCTGAAGACCCCGACTGACCCGCCCGCCCACATTCCTGAGGGATACAAACATAAAAAACACTGTTACTTACCTATCCCTGGCTTCGCTGTACTTCACACTGATGGCGGCCATTTTCAATTACGTCCGGGATGTCATGTGTGTGGGGGGGCCTGCGTCCAATCATGTGAATTCAGGGACGTCACACAAATAGGCTCGAATCCTTCGGGAGCCAGCAGAGGTAAGTAACACAGTTTTTAGTTTTTTTATGTTCTCTTACCTCTCCTGAGCCTCCGGTCATTATACTCAAGTATAATAATACTGTTTGTGGGGCCCGCGGTGTCACTTACCGATCCCGACCGCTGCCAGGATCGGTAAATAAATAGGGCCTGTTACTGTCAGGAGTAACTCCAGCCAGCAATGGCCTATTAAAAAAAACACAGTGGTAGCGGCAGTTGCTGGGCCCCCTAATGTCCCGGCCCTGTGGCAGCTGCTGCCACTGCTACCCCAATAGTTACACCCCTGGTGTAAATGTTTTATATATTTGTGTAATTTTAATTTTTGATTAAAAATAGTTCAGAAAATAGCTGTAATAGTTTATACTACATAATATGTATTGAATATATAAAATCAATAAAAATGTTGAAACGAAAAAAAAAGTTGTTCATATCAATGTTACGACAAATTAGTAAAATGCTAAAATAATAAAAATTTAAAGTGGGAAAGATTTACTGTAGCGCTCTCAAAATGTCAATTTCAGTGTGACACTGAAAATTTTACTTTAGCATAACCAACAATTTAACATATTTTCCGTGAGCGAAGCCGCCGGGTATTCTACTAGTAATGTATATTAGTGAACAACACCATTTGGGCTCCACACTAAACTCTTTTATTCCATAGTTGCCTAAATGTACTTCCAACAGTATGATCAAATAAGGTGTGAAAGTAGTCTAAGGCCTCACGTTGTGAAAAAGCTGCTTTTTTAGTTGCAGATCCGAAAAGACCCCCGAGTATAATGATAGCAGTGGTAGCGCCTGTCACCAGGCTCCTAATGTCCTGGGCCCTGTGGCAGCTGCCTCTGCTGCTATGGCGGTAGTTACGCTACTGGCCTTAGCCTAAATGTAGTTTCACAAACATTTTTAACATGTTTTTTTTAGTGCTTTTCCAGCATTTCGCCAATTTTCCCCCAGAATTTTATTCCAATATTTCAAACTCTCTACTTAATTATAATTAGAGATGAGCGAACAGTGTTCTATCGAACACATGTTTGATCGGATATCAGGCTGTTCGATGTGTTCGATTCGAATCGAACATCACGTGGCAAACTCCAAAAAAATTCGATTCCCCTCCCACCTTCCCTGGTGCTTTTTTTGCACCAATAACAGCGCAGGGGAGGTGGGACAGGAACTACGACACCGGAGGCATCGAAAAAAATCGGAAAAAGTCATTGGCTGCCGAAATCAGGTGACCTCCAATTTAGACGAATAGTGGATTTCAAATCCGGGTCATATGAGAATGTGAACTTTGTGACTAAGAGACAGGGATAGCTGTACAGGCAGGGATAGCTAGGGATAACCTTTATTTAGGTAGGAATGTTATTAAAAATAACTTTTTGGGGCTCTATCGGGTGTGTAATTGTGATTTTTGTGACATAAACTTTTTCCAATAGGAATGCATTGGACAGCGCTGATTGGCCAGAGTACGGAACTCGACCAATCAGCGCTGGCTCTGCTGGAGGAGGCGGAGTCTAAGATCGCTCCACACCAGTCTCCATTCAGGTCTGACCTTAGACTCCGCCTCCTCCGGCAGAGCCAGCGCTGATTGGTCGAAGGCTGGCCAATGCATTCCTATGCGAATGCAGAAACTTAGCAGTGCTGAGCCAGTTCTGCTCAACTACACATCTGATGCACACTCGGCACTGCTACATCAGATGTAGCAATCTGATGTAGCAGAGCCGAGGGTGCACTAGAACCCCTGTGCAAACTCAGCTCACGCTAATAGAATGCATTGGCCAGCGCTGATTGGCCAATGCATTCTATTAGCCCGATGAAGTAGAGCTGAATGTGTGTGCTAAGCACACATTCATCGGCCAATCAGCGCTGGCTCTGCCGGAGGAGGCGGAGTCTAAGGTCGGACCTGAATGGAGACTGGTGTGGAGCGATCTTAGACTCCGCCTCCTCCAGCAGAGCCAGCGCTGATTGGTCGAGTTCCGTACTCTGTCCAATCAGCACTGGCCAATGCATTTCTATGGGGAAAAGTTAGCTTGCGAAAATTGCAAACTGACAGGGATTTCCATGAAATAAAGTGACTTTTATGCCCCCAGACATGCTTCCCCTGCTGTCCCAGTGTCATTCCAGGGTGTTGGTATCATTTCCTGGGGTGTCATAGTGGACTTGGTGACCCTCCAGACACGAATTTGGGTTTCCCCCTTAACGAGTATTATGTTCCCCATAGACTATAATGGGGTTCGAAACCCACTCGAACAGTGAGCGGCTGTTCGAATCGAATTTCGAACCTCGAACATTTTAGTGTTCGTTCATCTCTAATTATAATGAAGTCTAAATACTATAAATTATTGGTGCTTTTAGAATACTTTTAGTGGCAGGATTATCATGTTTTTATCCATGTTCTAATTATAGCGGTGTTTTTTCCATTTGAATAATCTTCTCTATAGCAATCGAAAAACGGCAAGAAAACGTGTGTTTAATATAAATTTAAAAAAGTAAAACTGCTTCTAAAGACACCATTATAAAGCACTTCACATTTTTCCTTACCATACTGTGGGAAGTAGACTTATTGTAAGACATCAGAAAAGGGAGACGTCTGGAAAAAAAAAAAAAAAAAAAAAAAAAAAAAAAAAAACTTAGAGGCGCCGGAGCTCTGATCTCCCAGATCCCAGATAGAGCAATATGCTTTAACTTCCATGGACAGGCAGACATCTTTACTACTGCTATATGCACAGAAGAATCTCTTTACAAAGTTGATGCAACTAACAGGAGCTTGAACACATGCAGCATTGCAAAGTCCAGTCTCTGGCAAAGTGTCTAATATGTGTAATTCCAGGCTGACTCTTCTCTAAATGTTCCTGCTAAAGAACCAGCTATTTTCCAGTTGCAGCAGTTTGATGGAGAGTTATTGCCCTCCGCTGGGAGAACTGGCTCGGTGAGGATGGTTTTGCATGTTGATAATGGTTGGTATAATAAGATAATACAACTGAATGATCTTTTCAATGAAAATGAATTGCATTTACAAAAGCTGGGTCTCTCATAACAATATTGCTAAACATAGCACAGTTGACATTAACACCATCTTTAGCAGTAGACAGTAGTGCATTTTCCCTACATATTGAAGCCTTTTAGGAAGGATCAGTTTGTCTTAGCTTGGATTATCTTTGTTAAAATTAATTAGCCCTGAAATGATAGGAAGTAAATATAACAGAAGGTTACCTCCTAATGACAGATTACTGTGTAAGAAGCTTATGTAGTTTAAAGGTACATTATCTGAAATGCGATTAAAAAGATACACCCAGAACAACGATTTTGAAAAAAAGCAAAATATTACTCATGACGTATACAGTACAATTTTGATGTAAGTCACCTTAGGGTATGTTCACATGAAATACTGTATTTGCATGTTACATCAAATTGTAGACAAAGAGACTTGGTGCCAACTTGCACCCTTTTTACCTAATTCACCAAGGAGGAAAATTCATAGTTATAAAAATATACATACAGTCCTATGAAAAAGTTTGGGCACCCCTATTAATCTTAATCATTTTTAGTTCTAAATATTTTGGTGTTTGCAGCAGCCATTTCAGTTTGATATATCTAATAACTGATGGACACAGTAATATTTCAGGATTGAAATGAGGTTTATTGTACTAACAGAAAATGTGCAATATGCATTAAACCAAAATTTGACCGGTGCAAAAGTATGGGCACCTCAACAGAAAAGTGACATTAATATTTAGTAGATCCTCCTTTTGCAAAGATAACAGCCTCTAGTCGCTTCCTGTAGCTTTTAATCAGTTCCTGGATCCTGGATAAAGGTATTTTGGACAAACAATTCAAGTTCAGTTAAGTTAGATGGTCGCCGAGCATGGACAGCCCGCTTCAAATCATCCCACAGATGTTCAATGATATTCAGGTCTGGGGACTGGGATGGCCATTCCAGAACATTGTAATTGTTCCTCTGCATGAATGCCTGAGGATTTGGAGCGGTGTTTTGGATCATTGTCTTGCTGAAATATCCATCCCCGGTGTAACTTCAACTTCGTCACTGATTCTTGAACATTATTCTCAAGAATCTGCTGATACTGAGTGGAATCCATGCGACTCTCAACTTTAATAAGATTCCCGATGCCGGCATTGGCCACACAGCCCCAAAGCATGATGGAACCTCCACCAAATTTTACAGTGGGTAGCATGTGTTTTTCTTGGAATGCTGTTTCTTTTTGGACGCCATGCATAACGCCTTTTTTTTATAACCAAACAACTCAATTTTTGTTTCCAAAATGAAGCTGCCTTGTCCAAATGTGGTTTTTCATACCTCAGGCAACTCTATTTGTGGCGTACGTGCAGAAACGGCTTCTTTCTCATCACTCTCCCATACAGCTTCTATTTGTGCAAAGTGCGCTGTATAGTTGACCGATGCACAGTGACACCATCTGCAGCAAGATGATGCTGCAGCTCTTTGGAGGTGGTCTGTGGATTGTCCTTGACTGTTCTCACCATTCTTCTTCTTTTTCTTGGCCTGCCACTTCTGGGCTTAACAAGAACTGTCCCTGTGGTCTTCCATTTCCTTACTATGTTCCTCACAGTGGAAACTGACAGGTTAAATCTCTGAGACAACTTTTTGTATCTTTCCCCTGAACAACTATGTTGAACAATCTTTGTTTTCAGATCATTTGAGAGTTGTTTTGAGTAGCCCATGATGCCACTCTTCAGAGGAGATTCAAATAGGAGATCAACTTGCAATTGGCCACCTTAAATACCTTTTCTTATGATTGGATACATCTGGCTATGAAGTTCAAAGCTCACTGAGGTTACAAAACCAATTTTGTGCTTCAGTAAGTCAGTAAAAAGTAGTTAGGGGAATTCAAATCAATAAAATGATAAGGGTGCCCATACTTTTGCACCGGTCAAATTTTGGTTTAATGCATATTGCACATTTTCTGTTAGTACAATAAACCTCATTTCAATCCTGAAATATTACTGTGTCCATCAGTTATTAGATATATCAAACTGAAATGGCTGTTGCAAACACCAAAATATTTAGAACTAAAAATGATTAAGATTAATAGGGGTGCCCAAACTTTTTCATAGGACTGTATGTAGACAAAATTGTTGGTACCTCTCGTTTAAAGAAAGAAAAAATTAAATGGTCACAGAAATAACTTGAATCTGACAAAAGTAATAATAAATAAAAATTCTATGAAAATGAACAAATTAAAGTCAGACATTGCTTTTAGCTTCAACAGGATATTTTTTAAAAATAAAACTCATGAAACAGGCCTGGACAGAAATGATGGTTCCCTTAACTTAATATTTTGTTGCACAACCTTTTGAGGCAATCGCAGCAATCAAACGATTCCTGTAACTGTCAATGAGACTTCTGCACCTCTCAGCAGGTATTTTGGCCACTCCTCATGTGCAAACTGCTCCAGTTGTCTCGGGGTTGAAGGCTGCCTTTTCCGAACGGCATATTTCAGCTCCTTCCAAAGATGCTCAATAGGATTTAGGTCAGGGCTCATAGAAGGCCACTTCAGAATAGTCCACTATTTTCCCATTAGCCATTCTTGAGTGTTTTTAGCTGTGTGTTTTGGGTCATTATCTTGTTGCAAGACCCATGACCTGCGACTGATACCAAGCTTTCTGACACTGGGCAGAACATTTCTCTCTAGGATCCCTTGATAGTCTTGAGATTTCATTGTACCCTGCACAGATTCAAGACACCCTGTGCCAGATGCAGCAAAGCAGCCCCAGAACATAACAGAGCCTCCTCCATAGTAGGGACAGTGTTCTTTTCAAGATATGCTTCGTTTTTCAATCTGTGAACATAGAGCTGATGTGCCTTGCCAAAAAGTTCGATTTTTGTCTCATCTGTGCATAGGACATTCTCCCAGAAACTTTGTGGCTTGTCAACATAGTGTGGTTATTATTATTATTGTCAGATTCAAGATATTTCTGTGACCATTGTGGGTATTTTTTTCATTAAACGAGAGATACAAATAATTTTGACCACACGTGTATGTAGAATAGTGATTGAGTTATTTATCGTCATACTGCAATTTGGCTTACATACACAGAGCCTGCAAAGTCCATAGCAATTCTTCCAAAGGAGTACCTCCATATGGCTAAAATCACAAAGTATAATGTACAGTATGTTGTTGTTGTAATTTGATGAAAGAGAACTGTGGTTTATTCCTCAAGGATGTACAGACCAGAAAACATCATCCAGGAACAGATATAGACAGCCAAGGACTGGGTGCAAGGACATTTATGGGCACATTGTATTCCAAAAACACAGAGAACCCTGTTTGTCTTCTCTAACAGTCCAACTGTAATTGTTAGCAATTAGGGTGATAGGGCTCCTGATCTGTTGCGCCTCCTTGCCGTTGTACAGGTTGCATCAATGGTTTCTCCTCCTTGCAAATGGAATATATACAGAACAAAAGAAATGGTACTATACACTATTGACATATACAGAAAAATAGCAGGTACTAAGAAGCATTCTCAGTATACTGGACAAGATAAGTGGTACTATGCACTGTCCATGTATACAGAATAAAAACAGACATTGAAAAATACATGGAGCATATAGGAGAAGACAAGTGGTACTGTGGACAATGTCCATATATACAGAATAAGAGCCGATACTAAGAAGTACACTCAACATACAGAACAAGATAAATGGAACTATTCAATTTCTGTATCTACAGAATAAGGGCAGATACCAAGAATTATGTCCAGCAAATAGGACAAGAGAAGTAGTACTGTGCATACTGTCTATATATACAGAATAAAAGATACTAAGAAGTACACTCAGCAAACAGAACAAGAAAAGTGGTATTGTGCTGTCTATATACACAGAATAACAGCAGATGCTGAGAATTACATCCAGAATATAGGACAAGTAATATCAAGCACCATACATACATACAGAATAAGAGCAGATGCTAAGAACTACATGCAGAATATAAGACAAGAGAAGTGATACCATGCACCATACAAAATAAGAGCAGCTGCTATGAAGTACACCCAGCATACAGAACAAGAGAAGTGATTCTGTGAAGTGTCCATGTGTACAGAATAAAATCAGATACTGAGAATAACATCCAACATGTAGGGCAAGAGAAGTGATATCACGCACCAGCCATATATACAGAATAAGAGCAAATCCTGAGAATTGCACTCAGCATACAGGATAAAAGAATTGCCACTGTGTTCCATCTGGAATTCTGCTGGAATTCAATATGGTGTTGGCCCACCCTTAGCCTTGATGACAGCTTCCACTCTCGCAGGCACACGTTCAATCAGGTGCTGGAAGGTTTCTTGTGGAATGGCAGCCCATTCTTCACGGAGTGCTGCACTGAGGAGAGGTATCGATGTAGGTCAGTGAGGCCTGGCACGAAGTCGGCATTCCAAAACATCCCAAAGGTGTTCTATAGGATTTAAGTCAGGACTCTGTGCAGACCAGTCCATTATAGAGGTGTTATTGTCGTGTAACCACTCCGCCACAGGCCGTGCACTATCAACAGGTGCTCGATCGTGTTGAAAAATGCAATCGCCATCCCCGAATTGCTCTTCAACAGTGGGAAGCAAGAAGGTGTTTAAAACATCAATGTAGGCTTGTGCTGTGATAGTGCCATGCAAAACAACAAGGGGTGCAAGCCCCCTCCATGAAAAACATGAACACACCATAACACCGCCGCCTCCGAATTTTACTACGGGCATGCGCAGTCGGCTCTGCCCAGGCCCGATGCCTGGCAGAGTGAATTCAGAGCTGGAAGATGCCGCGGGGAAGCTGCACGGAGAAGACTTCTAAAGGTAAGAGAAGAACCAGTGTTGATTGACCGACCGTATAGAATTCGGCCAATCAATGCTGGTTTTGCATCAAACTTTTCCATTCGAATAGCGAGTGGTACTCGATCGAGTACGAGTATTTTGAATACCGTAGTATTCAATACCTACTTGATCGAATACTACTCGCTCATCTCTAGTGTCTAGGTACAAACTGAGATTTGACATCTACATGGAAGGCTGCTTGCAGTAATAGCACTCAGTACAGGATGAACAGAACTGCTCAGAAGAAAAACTCATCAGGAGGAGGTAATAGTAGTTCATTATCATTTCAGGAGCGATAGTATGCTATGATCCTCTGCAGATTCATTTAATCTAGAAATGAAGTATTGTATGGTTTTCACAAAAGGCTCTTGGCTGTACTCTGTGGCCACTATGTGACAACCCTTCCTCATGCAATTAAATTCTGTGTCTCTGCTAGCTAATGATGTGCAAACCTCTCAAGTTCATCTGCTTCATTCCCAAGACTCATTTTGATCGGAATATATTTGTTCTGAGTTTATAGAGTTTATATTGGTTTAAATAGAATGTATCATGAGAAAATGGCCTATTATTTAATATTAACCCCTTAAAATGACATGACCAAAAAAAAAAAAATAACTTAAGGACATGGCCACGTTTTTCTAAATCGACATGTGTCACTATGTAGAAGCAATAACAAAAAATAGTTTAGAGCTCACCCATAACTTCCTCCTGTGCAAATTTCTCTCTTTTCTCCAGGGTGCACGGCACATTCAGGACAACGAATGATGTGGAAAAATTAAAAAAAAAATGGGAAAAACGGCCACTCTCCGAAGGAAATTTCCATAAAAATGAACTTTTAATAAATCATATTAAGAACTTACAAAAAGTGAACAGAACAGAAACAAACTCCCCCCCTCCTAAAAAAATGCCAATGCGTTTTGGAACAATGTTCCTTTTTCAAGGCATACAACACAATGAATGACTTCACTTTCTATACTATAGGATTCCCCCACACGTTATTTCCAGTTCATTAATGTGTAACAGGTGATTTCTCTTGTCCGTAGCTGATTACAACTTATTCAAGATAAAGAAAGAAACATGAAGAAGTATACAAGAATATTGTCAAATTGTCATCATCCACATATGTATATATGCCGTATTCTGACAACCCATTACTTATAACATCTTTTGAACTTTTAAAATAAACAACAATTCAGACTTATTTGCATTATTTCTTACTTTTCTTTCTCCTCCTGTAACATCTCTGCCTGTTCGGGTCTCTGCGCCACCCTCTGCTCGCATGCTGCGGTGCAGGAGGCGGGTGCAGTTTGATAATTTGCTTAAAGTTTTTAGTTGCACTGTGTGAACACGGCTAGTTCTATGATTGTATTTGCACCACACCCGTCTTCTGCCCTTGTTGCCTCTGTCCATTCAGTGATTACATTTTGTCTTGCCTGTGATTGAAAGCCTGCCTTTCTGTCAGGTCCAGGGCGGGTTCTTCCTCCCCTATTTAGTCTTTGCTCACATTCACACTGATGCCTGTTATTGCCTCGTGCTTGCTGGCTTCTCTTGCTGTTTATTTACTTGTATTCTAATCCTTGACCTCTGGCTTTCCCTACTGACTATTCATTTGGACTCTGATTTGGCACTGCATTGCTTGACTGTTACTGGACCCTTGGCTAGCTGACCTCCCTTTGTTGTTGTTCGTCTTGTTTGTGTATCACTTATACAGGAAGGGACCGTCTTTGTGGTTGCCGCCTATTATGTAGGATAGGGCCTGGCAATAGGAAGGGACAGTGGGGGGCTTCAGCTTAGAGCTCACTGTCTCTTGTGCCCCTTCCTCCAGGGTTCGCAAGTAAGGTTCTGGGGAATTATCATCTGGCTATTCCCTAACACCTCCTTTCTACATCAGTTTTTTTCAATCTCAGTTTATACTTAATAGAGCTCTCATTCACACTTAGTGATTTTTCTAAGGATATATGTAACCACATCACATATGTCACTTGTTTTTTTTAATATATAAATGTATGTAACCACATCACATATTTCAAAAATAGTGCTTGGTAATTCTCAAGACATGTATATCCACATCACACACTTCAATAGTGTATCACATACTTAATGATGTATTTTACACCATTAGAAAAGAGTTAAGGTCAAAATCGTACTACTACCCTATTCACACTATACATATAATATATAAACCATCTAAAACCTGAGATTACCAACTCAAAAGAAACGGTCACGTGACCACTGTAAGCCAATGAGAATGGGGTTCCTCCCCTTACATTCATAAAAAAACAAATGAATCTCTATTGGCTCCTTCTCTTTAATCACGTGACCAAAGAAGCACCAATCACATTCAAGCATAAAGCTCTTCTTCGTGTAGAACATCGACAACGGTGCCTTCTACACTAATTTCGAGTGTAAATATCAGGTAAGTATAACACTTTATATTGTGTTAGGTTTCAGAAAATGAAACTATTCGATATTTTAATCTTCAATCTAATATAGTTGATGTTATAAAGATGTCCAACTCTATTATTATAATAGCTACATTCTCAACATTACTGAGTAAAAACTAATAGATCTACGTCAAGTCAGATTTTACATTCATACCTATTGGGGATCCGCTGTTAAATTTGAGGATCCAAAACGCCTCTTTTTTAAGGAGTAGCTTTCTCCAATCTCCTTCCTCAATTGGTTTATCTATTTTTTCCAAGCCATAGAAACGCATTGACAATATATCTGAGTTATGTACCTCAAAGATGTTTCGGGATATACCCAACATATTCTCACTTGGAAACTTGCATCTGTTATATGTTGAGAGATACGTTTGTTAAGTGGTCTGATTGTGCAGCCAATATATTCCATTCTGCAAGTAATACATTTAATGTTACAGACAACATGGTGTGAATTACAATTTATGAATGTTCGAATATTTGTTCTAACTTCTGATCCATACCTTTCCACAATAGAGGTTTTTTTGGCATATTTACAAACCGTGCACCGAACCATTCCACATCCCACAAATCCTTTAGTTAATTCCTGTCTATAACATGTTTTAGATCGACTAATAAATAATCCTGGGTATAGGAGATCGCCAAGAGATTTTCCTTTTCTCGCCACATATCGTACCCCATTATCTTCCCATTTTCTTTTGAAATAGGATCGGTTCTCAATATTGACCGGTTTTTCTTAATGATGTCCACTATTTCTCCATACTGCGAACCAAAAACTGTTGAAAAAGTTAGATTACTGTTATTTGTATTTGTGATAGCTCTATTGCTTTCCAATAGTGACTCTCTTGACCTATCTTTAATTATTTTTTTTGGCTCTTTTTAAGGTCCATTCTGGATTTTTTCTCTCTCGTAATCTACTCAAACTTTCTGATGAAAAGCGTTCACAGTCATTCTCTCTTGAACAGGCTCTCTTCATTTGAACTAGTTCACTCATCGGAATAGATTTTATTACATGCTTCGGGTGACTACTGTCCACCTGAACCACTGTATTCCCTGAAGTCGTTTTCCTGTACAAAGAAGAAAAAAACTTCATGTTAGTTGTAAACATTAATCACAATTTTTTACATTCATTTATAAAAATCTATCTATCTATCTATCTATCTATCTATCTATCTATCTATCTATCTATCTATCTATCGTAAGCCGATGGCTAGTCAGGTAATGGAGGGGGTGTACATCTCACCCAGATTACTAAGGTGAGTGAGATGAGAGAATTCCAGAAGGAATGTTTGTTCTCAGCAGACAACTTTCGTCTGCTGAGTATTTTGGGAAATGCTCAGTATTGGGCTGGATTTTTAGGAATGACAGATAGGTTGGTAGTGGGACTTGTCATTCCACCCCCCTCCAGTCCACACTTTGGGGATGTTCCAGCAGCAACTCAGCTGCAGAGAGTCTCCTCGTCAAGGAGGCTTAAAAAGTTGCTCCAGCAGCAACACTTTGATAGAGCTTGGCTGGAGAGCAAACCGAGAGGTCATATTTTTGGAGCTGTGTCCTGAATGATTCTACTGGCTTTTGGATTTCTGTTATTCTAGGTGAGGTAACCTATTCTATGTTTAGTTAGAGCCTAGCCAGGCAGGTATTTATTTTTGTATTGTTTCCTTTGTTGCTGCTCTACATTTTGTGTGAAAATAAAACTCTACTTTTGTTTTGGACTAATCAAACTGGACTTGTGTGTCTATGCCACCCGACCTAGCAACCCCAGACCCCCTGACAATATATATATATATATAGGAAAAATGATCAGTTTTCAAAACGTGAAATGCTCTGCTTTTCAGACACATAGTCATACCAACCAAATACATTATTACATATTATCAACCATATCTCTGCTGCATATTGGCATCATCTTTTAATCATCCTTTAATTTATTTTGGACATTAAAAGGCTTACAAATGTAAGAAAATTTTACAGATTTAAGCCAGGGCCCCACATTGCAAATATGCTATGTTTTCAGTGTTACCTTAATTTAATTTCCAGAAATGGATGTGAAACTGATAATGAAAATTGCAATTTTTCCAGAGATACACCATTTCAATGCCCAATATGTTGCACTCAGATTATGTGGGCAGAGAGATACTCTCTAAAAAAATGGTAAGCAAGAATCCCAGGGACAAAAGTTTTTGGACTGATCATCTCTGATACAAGCTGGGGATAACATATTGCGCACTGAAATGATGTATTCCTGGAAAAATTGCAATTTTTTCCTTTAACCATCAGCTACGCATTCATATCTGGAAAATATATTAATGCAACAATTGGGGGCTAAAAATTATCACTGTACCACTGGATAAACTCCTTCAAGGTGTAGTTTCCAAAATGGGATTACACTTTAATGACAGCAACTCTACAAAAGTGACATGGCATCCAAAACCCAAACCTTTTAAATCTGTGCTCCCAAAACCAAAATAGCGCTCCATCCATTCTGTTCTCAGCTATGTGCAAAAATATCAGTGTATACACATGACAATGGTGTCATACATGTGGGTATAAAATACTGTTTGGACATACAGCAGGTCACAGAAGGCAAGGAGTGGCTTTTGGAGCACAGATTTAGATGTTTGGTATCTGAACACCATGTCACATTTTCAGATCCTCTATGGTAGCAGTACAGTTATTATAATTATTGTTTATTTATATAGCACCATTAATTCCATGGTGCTTTACATTTGGGGGTTACATACAGTACACAAAATATACAGGTAGATCTAAAACTAACAGTGACCAGCTGTCACAGTGGGGTAGAGGGCCCTGTCCGCGAGGGCTTACAATCTATGAGGGAAGGGTGGGTAGAGACAGCAGGAGAGGGGGAGACTGTTCAGATGGTGATGTGGTGATAGTGTTATTGGAGGTTGTAGGACTTCCTGAATAGGTGAGTCTTCAGGGCCTTCTTGAAGCCTGCGATGGTGGGGGTCAGTCTTATGTGTCTTGGTAAGGAGTTCCAGAGTATGGGGGATGCACGGGAGAAATCTTGGAGACGGTTGTGTGAGGAGCGGATGAGAGCAGAGTGGAGTAGGAGGTCATTGGAGGATCAGAGGTTATGTGTGGGCAGGTAGCGGGAGATTAGGTTGGAGATATATGGAGGGGACAGGTTGTGGATTGCTTTGCATGTTAATGTTAGTAGCTTGAACTCAATTTGCTGGGTTATGGGTAGCCAGTGGAGGGACTAACAGAGGGGAGCAGCCGATGAAGATCGGGGAGGAGAGGTGAATTAATGGAGCAGTGCAGTTTAAGGTGGACTGGAGGGGGGCAAGGGTGTTAGCTGGGAGTCCATGGAGAAGGGTGTTGCAGTAATCTAAGCAGGAGATTATGAGGGCCTGGACGAGCATCTTAGTAGCTTCAGGGGTGAGGAAGGAGTGGATTTGGTGGATGTTCTTGAGTTGGAGGTGGCAGGAAGTGTTGAGAGTTTGAATGTGTGACTTGAAAGATAGGTCGGGCCTGTGGGACAGAAGTAAGTGTGGTTCCGTTGACTTTGATAGATGGGTTAGGGCCAGAGTAATGACTTCAGTGAGTTTGGGGATGATATGTGACTGGATTGGGTCAAGTGCGCAGGAAGTGAGGTGGGATTTAGAGATTAGGGAGGAGAGTTTTTTGTCAGTGATGGTGGAGAAACGGGTCAAGGATGAGGAGCAGTGAGTATTTGGGTCGAGGGGGTTGTTGAGGTAGTAGGGTGATACTGTCTCTGATGGTGTCGATTTTAGTTTTGAAGTAAGAGGCAAAGTCATCAGCTGAGATAAGTGACGTCGGAGGGGGCACAGGAGGACGGAGAAGGGAGTTGAAGGTGGTGAATAGCTGTTTGGGATTGTGAGAGAGTGCAGATATGAGTGTGGTGAAGTAGATCTGCTTTGCAGAGGTGAGTGCGTTCTTAAATGCAAGAACTGCCTCTTTGTAACTGAGGAATTCTTCCTGGGAGTGGCTTTTCTTCCAGAAGCGCTATGCAACCCGCGAGGCACGTCTCAGTTTTTTAGTTGTCAGTGTGCTAGGGTTGTCAATTGATAGGTTGGGCTCTAGTGGTTGTGAAGGAGGCCACAGAGTCAAGGGCTGAGGTGATGGTGGTATTATAGAAGGCAGCAGCGGCATCAGCGTCCTGGAGTGAGGATATATCAGCGAGTGGTAGGAGAGAGTCTGAGAGCATGTGGATGTCAAGGCGGTTAGGTTCCTGCGGGGGCGTGTTGGTTTAGAGGTTGGGGGCTCTATTGGAGAGGAGAGGGCCGAGAATGTCAGCAGGTTATGGTCAGAAAGCGTGGACGGAGAGTTAGAGAGGCTGCATATGGACCAGAGGCGGGTGAATATGAGGGCTAGCGTGCCCCTCTTTATGTGGGCGGCAGAGGAGGACCATTGGGAGGGACCGAAAGAGGTGGTGAGGGACAGGAGACTGGAGACGGGGGGGGGGGGGGGTAGTCTGTGTTAATGGGAATGTTGAAATCGCCCATGATGATGGTGGGGGTGTCTGTGGATAGGAAGTGTATGATCCAGGTGGTGAAATGGTCGATGAAGTTGGAGGGTGAGTAGATACGAACCGAGTGCAGTTCAAAGGGGGGGTGAGGACAAGTAGGGAGTAGGGAGTGTGTGAGAAGTGCAGACCCTCATAGGAGAGGGCAGAAGGGGAGGCGGGGTCTGAGGGTGTCAGCCATGTTTCTGTGATGCCGAGAAATGTAAATTCATTTGAAATGAAAAGGTCGTGGATGTACGCAAGTTTATTGCGTGCAGAGTGAACGTTCCATAGTGCACCAGAGAGAGCAGGGGAAGGGGCAGGAGTGAGTGTGATAGATTTAAGATTTGAGGGGTTTCGTGTTCTGATGCCAGGTGCGGGAAAGAGTTGAACGTAAGAGTTTGCTGGGATCATCCAGAATTAGGAGATATGTCACCAGAGGTAAGGAGTAGCAGGGAGAGGGACAGCAGGTGTGGGTAGGAGGGTTGTGTGTGTCTGGTTGGAAAAACCTGCAGGTTTGTGAGTAGCTGTGCATGGAAAGTCAAGTGGTGTGGTAGGTTGGATGGGGAGATGGGCAGCAGGGTATGGAGACAGATATCAAAGCTAATGTAATTACTACAGAGAGGTTACAACATACCAACAAATTCTATAGACAATACTAATACTAGCAAGCAGAGTGAGTATGCTGGGAGTTGTAGTGCATGAAGCAAGTTGATTGCAGAAGGACAGCTGTTAGATGGTGAATTCAAGTGGAGTGAACATACCAACAAATTGAAATCCTATAGGGAGTGAACTCATTTTGAAAACTGAGTTGAGATAGTCAAGTCGAAATTTTTTTTTAGATTTTTTCCCAACATTTATCATCCAGGTTATGTAATGGTTCACTTCTATTGTACAGTTTGTTACAGAAGGACAATACCAACTATGTTGTGTCTTTTTTTTTTTTTAATGTAGATTGTGAGCCCCACAATGTACATTTTTTCCCTATCAGTATGTCTTTTTTGGAATATGGGATGGAAATCCATGCAAACACGGGGAGAACATACAAACTCCTTGCAGATGGTTTTTTGCCCTTGGCGGGATTTGAACACCAGGACTCCAGCGCTGCAAGGCTGCAGTGCTAACCACTGAGCCACCGTGTGGCCCATGTCGTGTCTTTTTGTGGTCATATACTGTATACGGTTAGGGTCACACCTGCGTCCAGTCTACATTCTAGGTTTCTATCCCCGAATCTGCTTAGAATGTGCAGAGAGAAAAGCAGGACTTTTCTCTTGCATTATTCCACCTTTCTTGGAGTGGAAATCTGGTGGACCCCATTATAGCCTATATAACCCGAATGCGGGTGTGAACCTAGCATAAGTGAAAGGGGGCATTTTATTGAGGGCTTTATTTATTTATTAACAATTATAAATTCTTTTGTTTTACTCTTTTTACATATTTTGTTTGCCCCAATGGGGGACATGAACCAGCATATCTCAGTTACAAACAGAATAGGTGTGTCTATTTTAGTCATGATCTCTTTCTTAGGCTCTGTTACCACGGAGTAACGCGCCGCTCATTTAAACACGTAAACACGTGTCAGAGAGAGGCGCTTCAAAACTACCCATTGAAATAAACGGGTTATAAAGCCTCCCATTGATTTCAATGTGTAGCGTGCGTAAGCCGGCACCCATTGCAATCAATGGGATCTGTTTTGAAGCGCCTCGCTCTGACATGTGTTTACGTGTTTAAATCAGCTGGGAACAGAGTCTAAAATAGGATATTCCCGTATCATATACCAGAATCAGAGTAGGTAGCAGAATGAATGATAGCAAGCAGAAATGTAGAAAATATTGAGGAATTAATACAGAAAATACATTGGAAAATTGCAACTTTTCATTATACAAACGTTTGTCTTTCAATATTGGTTTGAAATTAGGCAACCCCTTTAACTTTTCTTTTGGATGGCAATACTCAGATATATGGGTCACAAGATGTTTAGCTTTTTTTTTAATTTTGCCAAAGACTGCTTAAAACGAGGCAGGTTGTTCACAAAACAAAAAAAGTCTAAATTTTATTTTTGACTTTCAATGATATGTGTGAGATGTTTAATCTAAAAATATTTTGTGCGATTTATCACCATAATTCTTCAAATGTATTAGCTACGTTTAGTGATTCAGAAATTCAAAGTAATGCTTTGCAAACAGCAGCCACAGCTAGAGGGAGCTTAGGGGCTGAAGATAAATGGACTTACCAGGGCCCGTTCACATCATTGTTAGGCTATCCTTTTTAAAAATCCTTTTCATGATTTCTTTAACAGATCCCTTACTATTCATACACTTTCAGTGGGGCTTAGTAGAAAGTTGAAAGTGTCCATTTATCTCTGTTTGATATGTTTTCATCATCTTTCATTTTTTCAGCAGGAAAGAAAGAGATTCTCAAATTTTTCTGAATCTGTTTATTAAGTACTATCAAGTTTATGGCAACAGGATGCTACAGCATAAGTTTCCTGATTCACCAGTATCCAATAAAAATAAAACAGGAAGTTAATACAGGATGAAAAACATGTCTACCAGTAGTGATCGGCAAACCTTGTATTACTTGTTTCCAAAATATTTCTTAGGCTTGGTTCACATCTGCAAAGCACCAACTAAGTATCAATGTATAAATAACAGAAAAAAAAAATCAGTTTTAAATCTAAATAATTTATTGCTACAAAATTTTAAATGTTAAACATAATGGTATCAGGAAAACACAAACACATTTAAAAACAACACACGTTAAACAACAGGGGTGGAGGTTGCATTGGAATGAACAACTTCAGCAGATGTTTAATCTGCTGGAATCAAGAAGTCTCAATAGTGGTATAGGGGATGAAAACAGCCACAATTAATATGTGTATAGAAAGGCCCTGTATTCTGTATATGTAAATATAAAGAGGCTCCTATTGCCCACAATATCACAAAATCAGGACACCTAATTGAAAAATGTTTGTGGTATTGCAAAAATCATATCCACATCACCATTGTATAGTTAGAGCATATAAGGTAACAGAATCAATGTGAAGCTACACACACATGTCCGTATTACACATGAGCCAGCCTACATAGGGCAAGGAATATAATGCATAAACATAGAACTTTGCTCACCAACTACAATCTCCACTCTGAGCCCCGATGGCCGTTTCACCCCTGCTTCTTCAGGGGACTACTCTCTGCGTTCGGGCCATTCCGTTCCCGTTCCCGTTCCGTTCTAGGTCATACATATAAAGTGTGCAATCCACATTCAATTAACTCAATTCAACAGATAAATGTTACATAGTAACATAAGATAACAGTAATAAGGTGAAACACATAACATTAACCCCTTCCCGACATGCGTCGTGATAGTACGGCGCGTGTCGGGTCTGTAACTATGGCGACCGCCCGGGAGACGGGCGGCCGTCATAGCCGCCGGGTGTCTACTGCTTTAAGCAGTAGACAACCGGCTCTAATGCCTCCGATCGGTCCCCGGACCGATCGGAGGCATTAACCCCTCCGGCGCTGCTGTCAAAAGCGCCGGAGGCGCCATCTTCCCGGCGGCGCATGGGCGCCGCCATTTTGGCAGGGATCGCCGGCTCCTGGAGCATGCTCCAGGGCCGACCCCCCGTTGCCATGACAGCCGGGAGCCTTGTTAAGGGCTCCCAGACAGTCTGCAAATTCTCTCTTTTGCAGGCTGGTCTATGCAGCCTGCAAAAGAGATGATGATTTTTTGCAATGCATTGCAATGCATTAGCATTGTAATGCATTGCATTAGTGATCAGACCCCCTGGGGTTAAACACCCCTAGGGGGTCTAATAAATGTAAAAAAAAAAAAAAAAAAAGTAAAAAAAAAATAATAAAAAAATATAAAAAGTATTAAAAGTTCAAATCACCCCCTTTCCCTAGAACAGATATAAAAGTAGTTAAAAACTGTGAAACATATACATGTTAGGTATCCCCGCGTCCGAAATCGCCCGCTCTACAAATCTATACAAATATTTTTCCTGTTCGGTAAACGCCGTAGCAGGAAAGATAGTCAAAAGTGCCAAACCGCCGTTTTTTCACTGTTTTAATTCTGATAAAAATTTGAATAAAAAGTGATCAAAGCAATAACATTTCCCGAAAATGGTAGAACTACAAAGTACACCCGACCCCGCAAAAAAGACGCCCTATGCATCCCCGTACACCTATGTATAAAAAAGTTACGGCCGTTGGAATATGGCGACTTTTAGAAAAAAAATTTTTTAACACCGTTTTGGAATTTTTTTTAGGGGTCAAAATGTAAATAAAACCATATAAATTTGGTATCCCTGGAACCATACCGAAACACAGAATACAGGGGACATGTCATTTTGGCTGCACAGTGAACGCCGTAAAAACCAAAGCCCGTAAGAAAGTCGCAGAAATTCATTTTTTCTTCAAATCCACCCCATTCTGAATTTTTTTCCTGCTTCCCAGTACATTATATAGAATAATTAATGGTGGCATCATGAAGAAAAAATTGTCCCGCAAAAATTAAGACCTCATATGACTCTGGGAGCGGAGAAATTAAAAAGTTATGGGGTTTAGAAGGAGGGGAGTCAAAAACGAAAAACGAAAATCAAAAAATGCCATCGGCGGGAAGGGGTTAAAACATGTGACATAAATAAATATAAGACCAAACAGTGAGAGTGTATAGAGACCAAGCACAGAGTACTGTAATAAGAAATAATAGTGAGCCTACCCAGCTATGGAGCGCCCGACGCACGTTTCGCCACTTCCTGGCTTCGTCAGTACACTCTCACTGTTTGGTCTTATATTTATTTATGTCACATGTTTTAATGTTATGTGTTTCACCTTATTACTGTTATCTTATGTTACTATGTAACATTTATCTGTTGAATTGAGTTAATTGAATGTGGATTGCACACTTTATATGTATGACCTAGCTTAGTATACTATTTGCACAGTATAACATTGAGCCTCCCATACTATGGTATCATTGGTTTATTTGGTCCTTCCCATATTTATTATATTATTATTTTTTGTTACATTTTGTTTCTATATATTTCAATAAAAAATTTATATTTTACTTATAAGTGATCCTGTCGTTTAACATTATTTGTTCTTACTAACACAAGAAAAATCTGTGTCAGATAAATAAAGAATTTGTAGTCAGCTCAATCTAGGCTAAGACTAAGAAACAAAAATTCCTATCAGAGGGTAGAGTAAGGACTAATGGTTAACACTAAGGATAACTGCAAGTCATTCAAATGTCTATAGCCTAAATAGAATGTACATCCCACTGCTTTTTGTGGGTACACACCGTGACAACCTGGATGAAGCATCTATAGCCTGAGAATTTGAATGTATATCCCACTGATTTTTTGTGGGTACACACTGTGACAACCTGGATGAAACATCTATAGCATGAGAATTAGAATGTACATCCCATTGATGTTTTTTTGTGGGTACACACCGTGACAACCTGGATGAAGCGTATATAGCCTGAGAATTAGAATGTATATCCCACTGCTTTTTTGGGGGTACACACTGTGACAATGGAATCAAACATTGCAAACAGCGTGATGTCCGATCTAACATGTACTCATTCTGCAGGTCATTCACTAGGTCCCCTGTGTGGTTCTGGGATTTTTACTCACTGTTCTTTTGATCATTTTGACCCCACGGGATGAGATCTTGTGTGGCACCCCAGATCGAGGGAGATGATCAGCAGGCTTGCATGTCTTCCATTTTCTAATTATTGCTCCCACAGTTGTTGCTTGCCTATTGCAGATCCAGTCTTCCCAGCCTGGTACAGGGCTACAATTTGGTGTCCTCCGACAGCTCTTTGGTCTTCACCATAGTGGAGTTTGGAGTCTGACTGTTTGAGATTGTGGACAGGTGTCTTTTATACTGATAACAAGTTTAACCCCTTCCCGACATGCGCCGTAATAGTACGGCGCGTGTCGGGTCTGTAACTATGGCGACCGCCCGGGAGCCAGGCGGCCGTCATAGCCGCCGGGTGTCTACTGCTTTAAGCAGTAGACAACCGGCTCTAATGCCTCCGATCGGTCCCCGGACCGATCGGAGGCATTAACCCCTCCGGCGCTGCTGTCAAAGGCGCCGGAGGCGTCATTTTCCCGGCGGCGCATGGGCGCCGCCATTTTGGCAGGGATCGCCGGCTCCTGGAGCATGCTCCAGGGCCGACCCCCGTTGCCATGACAGCTGAGAGCCTTGTTAAAGGCTCCCAGCCGGTCTGCAAATTCTCTCTTTTGCAGGCTGGTGTATACAGCCTGCAAAAGAGATGATGCTTTTTTGCAATGCATTGCAATGCATTAGCATTGTAATGCATTGCATTAGTGATCAGACCCCCTGGGGTTCAACACCCCTAGGGGGTCTAATAAATGCAAAAAAAAAAAAAAAAAAGTAAAAAAAAATATAAAAAAATATAAAAAGTATTAAAAGTTCAAATCACCCCCCTTTCCCTAGAACAGATATAAAAGTAGTTAAAAACTGTGAAACATATACATGTTAGGTATCCCCGCGTCCGAAATCGCCCGCTCTACAAATCTATACAAATATTTTTCCTGTTCGGTAAACGCCGTAGCAGGAAAAATAGTCAAAAATGCCAAACCGCCGTTTTTTCACTGTTTTAATTCTGATAAAAATTTGAATAAAAAGTGATCAAAGCAATAACATTTCCTGAAAATGGTAGAACTAAAAAGTACACCCAGCCCTGCAAAAAAAGACGCCCTATCCATCCCCGTACACCTATGTATAAAAAAGTTACGGCCGTCGGAATATGGCGACTTTTAGAAAAAAAAAATTTAACACAGTTTTGGAAATTTTTTTAGGGGTCAAAATGTAAATAAAACCATATAAATTTGGTATCCCTGGAACCGTACCGAAACACAGAATATAGGGGATATGTCATTTTGGCTGCACAGTGAACGCTGTAAAACCAAAGCCCGTAAGAAAGTCGCAGAAATGCATTTTTTCTTCAAATCCACCCCATTCTGAATTTTTTTCCTGCTTCCCAGTACATTATATAGAATAATTAATGGTGGCATCATGAAGAAAAAATTGTCCCGCAAAAATTAAGACCTCATATGACTCTGGGAGCGGAGAAATAAAAAAGTTATGGGGTTTAGAAGGAGGGGAGTCAAAAACGAAAAACGAAAATCAAAAAATGCCATCGGCGGGAAGGGGTTAAACAGGTGCCATTACTACAGGTAATGAGTGGAGGAAAGAGGAGACTCTTAAAGAAGAAGTTACAGGTCTGTGAGAGCCAGAAATCTTGATTGTTTGTAGGTGACCAAATACTTATTTTCCACCATAATTTGCAAATAAATTCTTTCCAAATCAGACAATGTGATTTTCTGGATTTGTTTTCTCATTTTGTCTCTCATAGTTGAAGTCTACCTATGATGTCAATTACAGGCCGACCTCATCTTTTTAAGTCGGAGAACTTGCACAATAATTGCAGTTGTAATTTTAGTGCTTACATGGTTACATTTTCTGAATAGGACTATACTATATGTGGTTATGGACAAACCTCTGAAGATACATTTTCTCTGGTGTTCAGATGAAGCGATCCTCTGAATATGGTTTAGTCTGAACTTGTTCGGATAGAATTGGACATTAAATTATTATACTCTGGAATCGTTAGACCCCAAAGTATAATAGGTATAGGCTCAAGGGAGGTATGAGGTATAAAAAAACAAACAAAAAAACAAAAACATTTTCCCATATCTCTTTCAGGCCTCCTTGCGTCATCTGCTGGTCTGTGTCTTTTCCATCCTTGCATGTGACACCGCTGAAGAGTGCCATAGCCAATATCTGATGCTCTTTTGTGGCGTCATGCACCTGGGGTCACCGCTGAGGCCTATGATTGGGCCTCAGCAGTGACATGGGCACACCGACTGCCATGATGTCTTGAAGTCAGGCACATGAAATCAAAGAAGAGCACCAGAGCACAGATGTAGTGAGGCGGCCCCACAGAGGTATAAATTTTTTTTATTTTTTACATACCTTTAGAACCTACACCAATTATACTCCGGAATCCTGAAGAAACTGCAGAATATAATAATTTACTACAAATGGTTTTGTGATGGCCATTTTAGTTCGTGTGAGACGAATCCCAAATTGTTTGGTTTCATTAAAAACTGAACACTTTGGAAAATACAGGATGAATCTGGTTTGTTGCGAATTCAGCGATTCCAATTCACGCAATTCTAATAGTCTGTGGATAGAGCAACTGAGTTTACGATTAAGGGCAATCCACTCTATTGGCCTGAATAACTTGTACTTTGAAGATATGGTTGCAAATTGTCGATTTTGTGGGATATATGTTTCTGCTTTTTTATTGCCATTGCTTTCTATTCGGGTTCCATAAAATGTGATATAGAAAAAAAATAAAATTTTAAAATACATACATTCACTTTTTTTTTGAGAAGGAAAAACAGTGAGTTTTATGTGTGAAATCATGGGTACAAGAAAAAAATGCAAAAAAAAAAAAAATCTAAATACTTTAAAAAGTAGAAATATTCAGTATATACGTATACCGTTTACGTTTCTAAGGGTGCATTCACACTGAGTAAACGCTAGCTTATTTTGTAGAGTAAAATTACACTTGTAAATTTTGCTATCCCATTGACTTCAATGACATTTTACAGGCGTATTTTTACAGGCGTATTTTTTACAGGCGTATTTTTTACAGGCGTATTTTTACACTTGTAAAAAAATATCATTGAAGTCAATGGGATAGCAAAATTTACAAGTGTAATTTTACTCTACAAAATAAGCTAGCGTTTACTCAGTGTGAATGCACCCTAAGGCAATAATTTGTGGCAGGTTTTATAAATGTTTCCTTTAGAGAAGCATCACTTAACTTGAAAGAAGATGACAAAAAAATTAAAACACTAAACTGAAAAAACACAGCAGTAGTGAATCCTATTCCATTATGTACATGATTCGATAATTGTTCGTTATTGCTTTTATCTTTGCACGAACATGTCAGGAGCTATTTTAAACTATATAGCAATGTATCAATTACATCCACAGAAAAGTTAATGATATTTTAATTGCAACATCAAGAATTGAGATCTTAGCAAGTATAATGGATTTTAGGTTATAAAATGACCAGTCTAATTAAGACAAATTGCCTTGATAATTATCTAGTGTGAATGTGGGCATTAGGTACTGCAAATGCTTTGAAAACATTAAGCTAACCATAAGCCATATATACACAACCACTATGTAGGCAACAGTTCTGCCCACGATTGCAGTTTTCTTTACTACCACAGCTATCAACATAGACAACAAGAAAACAAGAGTTATGTTGTTGGGTTCTAAAATCTTTTGGGCTTAGTTGTAAGAAAATTATGTGATTTTTTTTGTTTTTCTACATTTTAAAGTCGCTCCACTTTTGAAAAGTAAGTGCGAAAGTGGCTATGGATAGACTATCAAGCTGTCAAAAATTGTCACAATTTCTCTCTAGTAAAGGGGTGACTTAGAAAGAGGAGTAACTATTCAGGATTGAAGTCTTTGACTTAAAGAGGATTTTTCTTGTCATTGGGCACATGCGGTTTTATATACCACTAGAAAGCTGACAGTGTGCTGAATTCAGTGCACTGTCGGCTTTCCCATTATGTGCCCCTGGTGAAGAGTCTGTGCAGTTACCGATAGCGCTTCATTGTCAGAAGGGCATTCCTGACAGTCTAGCTGAGAACGCCCCTCCTGACAGTAGTGTCTGTAGCACTATACTGTCAGAGGGGGCATTCCTTACAACCCAGCGATGATGCTAAGCGGTGAGAAACGCCTCCCCCCATCCTGACAGTACTCACCTATAGACTATTACTGGGGAGGCATTCCTCACCACTCAGCGCTACACTCAGTACAGTCAGAAGGGGCGTTCCCAGCTAGACTGCCACTTACAGTGAAGAGCTATTGGTAATTGCACAGATATCTCTTCCCTGGGGGACATTCTAGTGGTATATTAAACTGTATGTGCCCAAGGACATGAAAGGTCCTCTTTAAAGAATCAGAAAATTTCTTAAACATCGGCCAACGTGGTGGCTCAGTGGCTAGCACTACAGCCTTGCAATGCTGGAGTCTTGGGTTCAAATCCTGCCAAGGACAGCACATCTGAAAGGCGTTTCTATGTTTTCCCCATGTTTGCGTGGATTTCCTCCCATACTCCAAAGACATACTTTTAGGGAAAAATGTGTTGAGATCCCTATATGGGGCTCACAATCTACATTTAAAAAAAGAAAATTTCTCAAACATCATTCATTTGGTGTCAGTTGCTGTAACACAGGCTCCAACCAAACGTATTTAAAACATTCTCATTATTAAAAATTAAAAAAAAAATATATATATATATATATTAGTCAAAAAAGGGCCAGCTTTTACCCTGGCCTGATGACAACTCTGACTGTATGACAAGTATAGCGGATCATTTTTGGCTTAGTGTCTGGTGTTGGGTGAATCGGTTTGCAACATTCCGGATTCGACGCAATATATTCCAAACCAAACAATTTGGGATTTATCTCAGATGAACTAAAATGGCCACCTTAACATGATTTGTGGTAAATTATCATACTCTGCCCTCTTCAGGTCCCAGAGAATAATAGGTGTAGACCGTGAAAAAAAGGCCTTCCTCCACCACTTTCATGACGTCTTGCAATCTTCTGTGATGTCATGCACTAGGAGTTACTGCTGAGGACTGAAGAAACACCAAAA
Organism: Leptodactylus fuscus; assembly: GCF_031893055.1. NCBI lineage: Eukaryota > Metazoa > Chordata > Amphibia > Anura > Leptodactylidae > Leptodactylus > Leptodactylus fuscus. The sequence goes on along the minus strand of NC_134267.1, from coordinate 61,260,237 downwards.
TATAATAATCTCACGTCTCACCTATTGGAACAAGTTCAGACCGAACCGAACTGGAAGATTTCTTTGTCTGAACTCCAAACAAAACAAGGCTTCAAGGGTTCGCCCATCATTATTAGTACTTATTTGTACATATTTTAGTAAAGAATTCTCCATTCAATTGCTAATTGATTTTTCCAATAAAGCTGTGGTGACTTGCTGTACAAGCCCTATCATGTTCCTTTTATATGGTGATGTTCTTACACACCTTTACGGCAGCCATATTACAGCTTCCTGCAAGAGAGAGATGTAATAAGGGTATATTACTAAATATGAGAAATGGCTATGGTATAAATAATCTTTATTGTACTGTAAAGCAATACATATGTGTACTATTTATTACTGATATCCAGTTAATTTTTATTAGTGTATATGTTAGTTTCTTGCATAATTTTTGGCCGTTGATGGTTTTAGCTTTTTCTATCTGAATGAAATATTGGATTTTTAAGTTGAAGCATTGGGAAATAAAGCCTTCATTTATCAGCAATTTGTCACATTTGTATACCAGGTTATTTGCAAATCCAGGAGAGTAAAATGCAAATATGCAATAGTATTTGTTCAATGGGTACTTTAACTTCTTGTCACATCTAAGGGCTCATACAGATAAAAGCCAACAGCATGTGCTGGCTGCGTGACTGCTCTTTTGAATGCAGATTCACCACTCAACATTGTGAGATCTTTCCAGCTTTCTCATCATCTTGCATTGCACATAGATGTTACTTGCAGCATATGGACAAACATACGGAGATAAACATGTAGCAGTGGCCCTCACTGTATAAACCCATCTATTGTATAAGGTCAATAAACATTGACAAGGTAGTATCATTCATAACAAACCAAAAACAAAAAACACACAGTGACTCATTACAAATCCAATTTAACTACTAAAGGAGAATCTAGTCAAACCACACCTTCCAACTTCGAGAGGACAGAAGGAGGGACAAAATGTACGCTGTACTATGTGCACCGTGATAAATTTAGCTTCATCCACTTCTAAATTGACTCTGCCCATTCCCATCCTTTTCTATTTGTGCTCCTCACACAGTAAAATGCTCCTGTAGTCACCCTAATATTATATGCCCCCATATTATAATGTTCTCCTCAATTTGACCACACAGTGTAAAATTTATCTCCTGGTTCACCCACAGTTTAATGCCTCCTTTCAGCTGCCTGAGTTTAATGTCACTCTCCAGCTGTTGCCCTAGCGTATACTGGGGGAAACTAGAAGGGGGACTTTAAACTGGGGCAACTGGAGAGGTACATTAACCACTTCCGTACCGCCCATAGACCATATACATCCGGGAAGTGGTTGCCTTGTTCTGACAGGACGTGCCGGTATGTCCTGTCAGAACACAGCTATTGCACAAGATCATGCAATTGCTGAAGCTGGGAGCCGGCGGTAACTTCAGCCGGAGCTCCCAGAGAGAAGGCAGGGAAGGTTTATTCCTCTCCCTGCCTTCTCGATCGCTGTGTATATAGCGCTCAACGAGTGCTGTATACACAGCTATGGGCGCCGCCATGATGCGGCCGCCCTCTGACCCGGTGGTCACATGATCTGCCGGGATCAGTGTCTTGCAAGAGCTGCTGGGTCCTACAGGACCCAGATCAGCTCTGTATACCGTGTATGCAACGTGCAAGAGGCTGTATTCCTCTTACAACTGGGGCTAAATGTACCAGCCCCAGTTGCAGGGGAATCAGCCTCCCTAACAAAGAAAAAAGTGATCAGATGTCCCCAAAGGTCTCTTATGACCTTATGGGGACACCATCTGAAAAAATATATATAAAAAAAATAAGTAAAAAGTTTTTTAAAATTTAAATAAAATAATTTAAAAAATAAGTAAAATAATAAGTAAAATAATGTGCCAATAAAATGCCGTTATTAAAGGTTATAGCCATACCCCTGACGACACCATATAAAATAAAAATTACTGTAATGGAGAGGAAAAACTATTTTATATAGTTTTTCAGTGGCACTGTATGTTATTAAATAAAAAAAAAGAAGAGAGAAGTGAAAACCAGACACAATTTCCTTCCTATTTTGTTTATATTTTCCCGGATATAAAAAAAATTAAAACATATTCAAAAATAAAAAACAACATAAAAATAAAGCCCTATTTGGTCCCGAAAAAAGACGCAGAAATTAGTTGAATGGGACGTATGAGAAAAATATTAGAGCCCTCTAAACCGCACATACAAAATAAACCGAAAATGTGTCTGGTCCTGGACTACAAATTGGCCCGGTACTGAAGTGGTTAAACTGTGGGGGCGTCTGGTAGGGGACATTAAATCTTACCACAGTTTACCACAAAATGCGATGTTTTACAGTAACAGCACTTTGCATTAAAATACGAGCTGCAGACACAGTGATTTCCAAAACCATTGCAGTATTGTAAAAATACGGAAACGCGGGCAGTTTCCCTATAGATATAATTGAAGCAGAAAGTCCGCAAAGGAAAACTCTGCAAACTTTCTGTCAAAACTGCTGCAGGAAAAAGCGCAATGCATTGCCTCAGTGGTTTTTCCTGCACAACTTTTTTTGCTGCGGAACACCACGTGGGGCATGGGGTTGCTTCTTTAGGTTGCAAATTTTACAGTTGTTTGTTAAAGGGGCTCTATCATTGGGAAAAATAATTTTTAGCTAAGCACATTCTTGCATAGGCTTTAGAAATGCTATCCCACACCTACCTTTAGTATGTAAATTGCCTCAGTAGTTTTTGAATGAGCCTGTTTTTATTCATATGCTAAAGAACTTCCAGCAAGTTTCCAGCAGCACTCCTCCCTGCTACTATCTCCTGTGTGTGTGTGTGTGTGTGTGTGTGCAAACAGGAAGCTGAGTCATCATCTTCATGAACAGTAGCCTCTGCTGTATACACCCATAGGAAACAATAGCAAAGTCTGTAATGTCCCGGTACTGCTCGTGCCCATTCCCTTTAATAGTCCTTGCAGATCAAGATGGTATGGACATTTGCATATAAGGTAAAGAGGTTCCTCCCCCATTCCTTCTATATTAACAGTGTTTCTATTTCACCAGAGCCAGCACTCAGAGAGGTCTATTAATGCACCATCTTGTGGATGTTTTGTGAACTGCACCTGCCTATACTTTGCATTTTAATTTTTGTCAAGGAGTGTCCAGTGTGATCAGGTGACCTTCAGAATCAATCAAGCTCCCTTGATTGGCCTGGAGGAGGAGTTGAGTTACAGCCTCTCTAGAGAGTGGGGGATTGGAAACCCTGTGTTCTTTGTCCTTTGTGTGGAGAGTTGTACACATGTGGAGCTGAAAAATGGCAGCCAAGTCTCAGAGCACTTCAAACAGAGATATCTTTTCCTCTGTCCTCAAGATCCTCCTCAGAGAGTATTTTCCTCTAAAGCTCCAAGCCTACAAGCACTAAAGTTTACGGACCTGCTTATCCATGTCATCTGGGACCTCTACACGTATCTCTCTATTCAAGTAATTCTTTGGGACAAATCTATATTTTTAGAAACCCATAGCTAGTCTGGCAGAATTTGAGGGTCTCCCGCTGTCGACAACTCTATTTCCTCTCCTACATACGTGTACCCAGTTTGTTGAGGACTAACCCCCTGGATACAGGCCATCTTCACAAGTACATACAAGTGTAACTACCCAAGCAACTACTAATTAAACTATCCAAAGCATTCCTGCTCCAAGCTCCATCACCTGCTTAATTGGACACTACCTACAAAGATCGCTGTATTGTATGTGAAGAATTACTCCATATGTACATTTGTATTACCTTGTCCTGCTAGTAAAAGAGCAACGACTATCCCCAAGACCTGGTTGTCTGTTGTCATTGTCAGGGACCACGTGGGGGTGGATAGTCGGGGACATCAAAAAGGAGATTTTGTGCACATTTGGGACCCAGGGACCTCCTAAAATCCGGCCACATCTGATATATTACCCGTGATACCAGCCCTGGCCCTCCTGAGTGTTACAAGTCTAATTAGCATATGAATAAAAACTGACTTATTCAAAAACCACTGATTTACATACTAAAGGTAGGTGTGGAATAGCCTTTCTAAAGGCTATGCAAGCATGTGATTAGTTAAAGGGGCTCTATCACTGGGAAAAGTCATTTTTAACTAATCACATCCTTGCATAGGCTTTAGAAAGTCTATTCCACACCTACCTTTAGTATGTATATTGCCTCAGTAGTTTCTGAATAAGTCCGTGTTTATTCATATGCTAATGAGTTTGCAGCCAGCACAGGAAGTTCCCAGCAGCACTTGTCTCTGCTATTATCTCCTATGTGTGTGTGGGAACAGGAAGCTGAGTCATCATCAGCAGCAGCAGCAGCATGTGTCACAGAAAACAATAGCAAAGAGGGGGCATGATGCACCGTGCACCAGTCTAATTAGCATATGAATATAAACAGACTTATTCAGAAGCCACTGAGGTAATTTACTTACTAAAGATAGGTGTAGAAAGATGTGATTAATTAAAAATGACTTTTCCCAATGATAGAGCCTCTTTAAGTCAAAGCCAGGAGTGGGTTGAGCAGAAGGGAGAAGTATAAGAACTCATTTACATTCCCATTGTAGCCAATACTGGTTTGGCTGAAAAAGAAAATGCAGCAAAATCTGCAGCAAAAATCTGCTGTTCCCCAATGTGGATCCTTAGCCTCAAACAGTTTGTAAACACCCTCCATATCAGACTCCTCCTCCTCATACAAACCCATGAAGCAGATAACAAAATGAAAATCTTTAATATAGCTACAACATTATATTAAATCTATCCGGCAGGTTTTGAAACTTTTCCATTTATCCAAACTTGTACTTCATCAGCAGATTCAATGAAGAGAGTATTTCCCTCATACTGTATATCACTCTTAATTTGGATACATCAATTAATATTTAATCCCTGGTTGTCTTAATCTTTTTTATGTCCATAAATACTTCTACTCTTCTGAGCAGCTAGAAAAGAAATCAGTATATAAGCTAATTGTATTCCCATTATGCACCAGTGTTAAAGAGGACCGTTCATGGTCCGGGGCACAGGCAGTTCTATATACTGCTGGAAAGCCGACAGTGCACTGAATTCAGCACACTGTCGGCTTTCCCGATCTGTGCCCCGGGTAAAGCGCTATATGTCCCGGTACCGTAGCTCTTTACAGTCAGAAGGGCGTTCCTGATGCTATACAGTGTGAGCGGGGAGGAACGCCCCCTCCCCTCCTGATAATACTTGTCTACGGATGAGCACTGTGAGCAGAGGGAGGGGGCGTTCTTCCCCGCTCACACTGTACAGCGCGATAGGCGGTGCTTTGAAGAAGGACATACCTGACAGACTGTCAGCAATGCCCTTCTGACTGTAAAGAGCTATGGCATCGGGACCAATAGCTCTTTATCCGGGGCACAGATTGGGATTTCAGCACACTGTCAGCTTTCCAGCAGTATATAAAACTGCATGTGCCCTGGACCATGAAAGGCCCTCTTTAAATCATTCCTTCTCTGAATATTATATGCTTCTATTTCAAATATCTTAGGCAGATTTTAATTGCCAAATTCTACATCAGACCTCAATGGAGACTGCTGTGGTCTGATCTTAGACTCCGCCTCCTTACAGACGAGCCTCCAGCAGAACCAGCGCTGATTGGCCGAATGCTGTACACTGGCCAATCAACGGTGGTCAATTCATTCCTATGACAAAAAGTAAGCTCCCTCGTAACAGCAAGCTGCCAACTCTCCCGACTAGCAAGGGCGAGCCTGCTGCAGAACCAGTGTTGATTTGCGGAATGCTATACACTGTATAGCATTCGGCCAATCAACGCTGGTTCTGAATCAAATATTTACTAGCTAGTAGTATTCGATCGAGTCCGAATATTTCGAATACCGTAGTATTTGATCGAATACCTACTCGATCAAATACTACTCGCTCATCTCTAGTTAAAAGCCTAATCACAGTACCTTGTTGAGGAGATTCTACAGTTGTGTGTCATAAACCTAATGACATTACCTCAGAGAGGGGATTCTACAGTTTCCAAATATGCCACTGTTATTCAGCTTTGGAACCCAATTGTCATGTAATTTGCTATTTTATTGATATGAAAATTTAAGAAAAGTACTTTGTGGTGTGCCTTTCCTTTGCTAGGCATTAGACCCAGCTCTAAATTCCCAGACAAAGCACTTTTAATATTATTTTCATATGAATAAAATGGCGATTTTCATGAAAATGGGCTTCAACACTGAATAACAGAAGCATATTTGGAACCTGTAGAATCCCTTCTCTGAGGTACTGTCATTAGGTTTATGACACACTTACTGCTGATAGACTCCATTTAATAGAAGAAACCCAAAGGCAATCTCGCTCAAAAAATCTAAAAAGATAAAACTACATGTGGCTGGTCAAGTTATGAATGAACAAGATATTACATGTTAATTGAACTCCTATTAAATTACTCAAAATTATATTCTTCTCAGTCTACTAATATAAAAAAGGATCTGAACCATATACTGAGAAATATACAGAAACACAATCACTTACTTTCTCGCTTGCTGAGGTTTATGATGCACTGAGAAATATGCCTAGAAATAAAACACCAGGCATGGATGGTCCAGCTCTTTGATATGTATCAATTACGATGATATTGCTGCCAGTCTATAACACATAATTTGAAACTGAATCTCTCAAAAACAAAGAGAAGCAAAACCATTTCTCATACATTAAAACAGGATAAGGAAGCAACAGACCCAGAATCTTACAGACCTATGCAGAAGTACTTGCAAGAAAAATCTCTGGAATAGGGTTGAGCTGATCTTGACTTTTCAGGATCGATTTTAAAATCCGATTTCCGATCATTTTTCATTCGAACCCGATCTCGATCCCAATGCAAGTCAACGGGATTTTTTAATTAATCGGAGATCGGATTTTAAAAGCAATCCTATTCACTATACAACATGGAATCTAACAATTGTTAGAATCCACGCTGTGTAGTGAATCACTAAAGTAGCCAGAGAATTATTTTTAATCCTCTGGCTACTTAGTCCCCCCTGGTGTCCACTTACCTGCAGAGATGGCTGGTCCGGTGCCCGGTGCCTTCTTCTGTGCTTCGCTGCCGCTCCACGCTTCTCCCTGCCCGCTCCCTGCCAGGTTAGGAGAGTGTGGGCGGGTTAGGAGAGTGTGGGCAGGTACTGGGAGGAGAGATGTCACGTCTCCCCGCCCTGTACCCGCCCACACTCTCCTAAGCTACAAGCCCCGCCTACCTAGAGCTTTAAACACTAACCTAGGAGGCGGGACAGCGAGGCAAGAAGAAGGAGGGCACCATAGCAGCCATCTCTAGAGGTAAGTAGCTGCTACAGATGTTAGTTTAGCCTCCCATTTCAATGAATGGAGGCAGCCGGCGTGCAGGGGGTTAAGGCTGTGTGCTGGCTGCTTCCATTCATTCCTATGGAACTGCAGCGGAGCCTTCACAATGAGTATACAGCGTATACTCAGTGTGAAGGCTAAGCAATGCATTGTGGGAAAAGATCACCGATCTCGATCCCACATAAAAAGATCGTGTTCTGGGGGGCCACACGGTGGCTCAGTGGTTAGCACTGCAGCCTTACAGCGCTGGAGTCCTGGTGTTGAAATCCCACCAAGGACAAAAAACCATCTGCAAGGAGTTTGTATGTTCTCCCCGTGTTTGCATGGATTTGCATCCCATATTCCAAAAAAGACATACTGATAGGGAAAAATGTACATTGGGAGCTCTATGTGGGGCTCACAATCTACATTTAAATAAATAAATAAAAATAAAAAGATCGTGTTCGGAATTCCGATGGCGATTGTGAAATTTTCTCCATCGCCGATCGGAATCCGATCTTTTCCGAACACGATCGCTCAACCCTACTCTGGAATAATTCACTCTTTGATTTATGAAGGTAAAGAAGGTTTCTTGTTAGGGTTGAGCGATTGGGACTGGAAAAGACTGGATTCCGATCGGCGATCGAGCAAATTTCACGATCAAGATCAGGATCGAGATCGGCTGGAAAATGATCGGAAATCGGATTTTAAAATCGATCTTGAAATCTCAAGATTGGCTCAACCCTACTTCTTGTCAATGTTAGACAACAGTAGAAAAATCTTCTGGGTCCATAGTGAATGGAGTACTATTCACATTGGACACAGTAAAAGCTTTTGACCACATTGAGTGAGACGACATTGAACAAATTTGGACCATTTGGGCTTTTGGACCAAAGTTTTCTGCATGGGTCTTTTCCTCCCTTCTGCCATGGGCATTTTTTACATTTTTGTTTTAGACTCCCACCCCCCTTCCAAACCCCCTAACTTTTTATTTTTCTGCTCTCAGAGTCATATGAGGTCTTAATGTTTGCGGGACAAATTCTTCTTCATGCTACCATTAATTATTCTGTACAATGCATTGGGAACCTGGAAAAAAAAATCATAATGGGGTGGATTTGAAGAAAAAGTGCATTTCTGCGACTTTCTTACACGTTCACTGTGTAGCCAAGATTTTGAGAATACCAAATTTATATGACTTTTATACTTTTTTTAGGGCGTCTTTTTTTGCAGGGTTAGGTGTAATTTTCAGTTATACCATTGTGGGGAATTGATATTGCTTTGATCACTTTTTATTCAGAATTTTATCGGGGGCAAAACAGTGAAAACACGGTAGTTTGACACTTTTGTCTTTCTTTCCCGCTACGCTTTACCGTACAGGAAAAATATTTTTATAGATTTGTAGACCGTGTATTTTCAGACACAGGGATACCTAATGTGTATGTGTTTCACAGTATTTCAGTACTTTTATATGTGTTCTAGGGAAATGGGGGTGATTTGAATTTTTTATACTTTTTATTATATATAAAAAATGCCGCGACTGGATGCCATTGCCGGCTAGCCGCGTGGAAGTGTTCACATGCAGAATGCAAATTCTGCCATGTGAACATACCCTCAGTTCTTTATTTTTTAAATAATCTCATTATATACTTCTAACAATTTTTCTGCATCTCCTCCCATTATGATGATATAGTCAGCCGAATACAAACTATAACTTGGTGCCTTATTATTACCATAAATTTATTAATACTGTTGATCTCTTCGAGGCTGATTGGGAAGTGTAAGGTAACAGTTATTGATTCTGAAATTTCACCTGTCCCCAATTTTAATAAACAGCTCTGGTATCATCCAAATCTATTTGTTCAAAGTTTTTGAAAAGGTTCTCATAAAAATTTGACAAATGTGTTAATCCATACCCATAATACAAACCATTAACATGTGGCCTTACCATACTCACCAGTAGTATCACTGGTTTCTTACCAAAGCGGAATAGGGTAGGTTTTTCTTTTATCTTGTCTGCCTAGGCAAACTTTCCACTTTGATAAGGTATAGGTCAAACATTTGTCTAATACGTACCAATTCTTGTGACTTACTCCAACAGAACATATATGAGAAAACCAAACACAAAGCAAACACGCATAGACAAATAAATGCGTGTGTCTCCTGTATCTATTGTAGGCCCTACCACAACATGTCCTTACCAAGGAACCAAGAACGACAAACCACAAACAAGGTAAGTATGACATCTGGTATGCAAATATTATAACACCAATACACATAGTATAATGTTAAAATTCCACAATTTTTATTAAATACCAATATACAAAATACAGAAAAAATATATATATGGACACTGTTAAGGACAAAGAAGTACAAATACAAGAAAGCTGGGTGTTATGAAGTGCCAGCTGGAATAATAGTCCCTGAAGATACTGCTAAGTTGCTATAGAACTCAAGTGCATGTAGCTGAAATATAGTCTCACCTGAGACTCAATGAATGTGTGAAAGCAATTCACATATATGGTAACAGATCAAGAACAGGATTAGATCAAGTGCAAATAATGATACCAATATCAAAATATATTGTATACAGCCCCGTAACTCGATATCAATTGTAATATGACTCACTGTCACTACAAAAGGACTAGTAGATCTATAGTAAACGTATTATCCATGTAGAAGTATCACACACTGGAACTTACCCATAGTAAGGGACACTAAGCAGACCCACAGGGACGGGCACCTCACTACCCAGACCCCGACGCGCGTTTCGGCGCAATGCCTTCGTCAGGAGGTGGAGTCAAGGGATAGAACTGATTGCTCTATATATATGCCGGCATATAATGAATTGTCCAATGAGATCGCATAACATATAGCCAACAGACAGCCAGTGGCATGTCTCAACCGCAGAGGAATAGCGGCGCATGCGCGAGGACCTTTCCAGGGCCGGTCACATGACCAAACAGCTGACAGAACAACTCTCGCGTGAGTACGCGCGGTTGTTCGATATTGCAGCCAGGGCATGCGATCGCCGCAGACATCTCACGCATGCGCACTTCGCACGGTATCGCTAACAAAGAACATAGTAACGATCTACAGTGGACAACCCAGCCTATTCAAAACAAAGGATTCCACGATTTTTATATAAGAAAGGCGGTGTATGTGTGTACTGAAACCAATGATAGGAATACAACTATAACCACTAATGCACTATACAAGGTGATGAACAATTAGTGCTACAATGTAATGTAAAGTGATATGTGCATATAAAAAAGGCCATATTATATGACCTAAATAGAACACATACTTAAAAGACCTTACGTAAGTGCAAAGTTGTAAAAATTTTATGTGTAACAATTGAAGTAAAAGTGCTATGAAAAATACAATGTTCTAACATCACATGTTAGTGTGTTATGTTGCTATAATTGACATATGTAAAAGTGACAATCAAAATACAATAGTACACCCATATACACTAGTACACATAAAAGTGACAGTGGAAAATAACAATGTGATGTGAATGCAAATAGTGTGAATACATAATATAGTATATGACAGAGTGAAACAATTAAAAAGTATAAAACTGATGAAAAATAATAAAATATGTTAATACTGATGAATAAAGAATTCTTGATTGAAGGAACCCAGAGGAAGAAGGCATTTATGCTGACAGAACGATCTTGTGACTACAACAAGAAGATAAACAAGTTATTAGTGATAACAAAATACTAAAAACACTAAAAGTAAAAATAAAAATAATAATAAAAATAAAAAATCCCGAAACACCAACACAGATATAATAATATATAAACATATCTCAAAGCAGCGCACATGTATTTATAAGAAAGATGAAAAACCAAGGGTCTCATTTAAGCCATTTGGGGTAAGAGTGCCAAGTCTCCATATCCATTTCGTCTCCAATTGGGCTAGACGTTTCTTCAAATTCCCCCCACGAATATTCATGGAGAGCCTATCAATGCCTCGAATTTTTAACAAGGACGGATCACTGTTATGGCATAAGAAGAAATGCCTTGCTATTGGTTTAGATCTATCTGTATCCAGATCAATCACTGATCGAATATCCCGCACATGTTCACGTACACGTAATTTTACGACCTTACACGACCTTAAACAGCGGTTTGTTGACCGAAGGTATAGTCAACGTTCTATTAAACAGGCATACATGAGGGCAAAGACATCATCAAGAACGGAGTTAATTCATTCCTCCAGAATAAAACAACAAAACTTACCTCAGGTACGCTTCATTACAAAATATCATTCTCGGTGGGGTGAGATGGTTGGGGCTCTGAGAAAGTTCTGGCCAATACTTTTAGGGGATCCAATACTAACTAAGTATATCCCTAATTCCCCTTATGTGGTCTCTCGCAGAGCTCAGAGTCTAAAGGATTTATTAGTCAGAAGTCATTATGAAATTGAAGAACCAAGGATATTTGGTGCTGGTCCACCTAAGGTAGGTAGTTTTGCATGTGGACATTGTGTTGCCTGTCCCAATATGGTTAGAGCTACTGAATTTTGTAACGCACAGGGCGATCAGACATTTCACATCAGATGTCGCATTGATTGCAATACTAAATTTGTCATCTACCACGCTTCATGTCCATGTGGTAAAATCTATATTGGTCTAACAACTCGTGAACTAAAATTACGTGTACGTGAACATGTACGGGATATTCGATCAGTGATTGATCTGGATACAGATAGATCTAAACCAATAGCAAGGCATTTCTTCTTATGCCATAACAGTGATCCGTCCTTGTTAAAAATTCGAGGCATTGATAGGCTCTCCATGAATATTCGTGGGGGGAATTTGAAGAAACGTCTAGCCCAATTGGAGACGAAATGGATATGGAGACTTGGCACTCTTACCCCAAATGGCTTAAATGAGACCCTTGGTTTTTCATCTTTCTTATAAATACATGTGCGCTGCTTTGAGATATGTTTATATATTATTATATCTGTGTTGGTGTTTCGGGATTTTTTATTTTTATTATTATTTTTATTTTTACTTTTAGTGTTTTTAGTATTTTGTTATCACTAATAACTTGTTTATCTTCTTGTTGTAGTCACAAGATCGTTCTGTCAGCATAAATGCCTTCTTCCTCTGGGTTCCTTCAATCAAGAATTCTTTATTCATCAGTATTAACATATTTTATTATTTTTCATCAGTTTTATACTTTTTAATTGTTTCACTCTGTCATATACTATATTATGTATTCACACTATTTGCATTCACATCACATTGTTATTTTCCACTGTCACTTTTATGTGTACTAGTGTATATGGGTGTACTATTGTATTTTGATTGTCACTTTTACATATGTCAATTATAGCAACATATCACACTAACATGTTATGTTTAGAGATGAGCGAACACTAAAATGTTCGAGGTTCGAAATTCGATTCGAACAGCCGCTCACTGTTCGAGTGTTCGAATGGGTTTCGAACCCCATTATAGTCTATGGGGAACATAAACTCGTTAAGGGGGAAACCCAAATTCGTGTCTGGAGGGTCACCAAGTCCACTATGACACCCCAGGAAATGATACCAACACCCTGGAATGACACTGGGACAGCAGGGGAAGCATGTCTGGGGGCATAAAAGTCACTTTATTTCATGGAAATCCCTGTCAGTTTGCGATTTTCGCAAGCTAACTTTTCCCCATAGAAATGCATTGGCCAGTGCTGATTGGCCAGAGTACGGAACTCGACCAATCAGCGCTGGCTCTGCTGGAGGAGGCGGAGTCTAAGATAGCTCCACACCAGTCTCCATTCAGGTCCGACCTTAGACTCCGCCTCCTCCGGCAGAGCCAGCGCTGATTGGCCGAAGGCTGGCCAATGCATTCCTATGCGAATGCAGACTTAGCAGTGCTGAGTCAGTTTTGCTCAACTACACATCTGATGCACACTCGGCACTGCTACATCAGATGTAGCAATCTGATGTAGCAGAGCCGAGGGTGCACTAGAACCCCTGTGCAAACTCAGTTCACGCTAATAGAATGCATTGGCCAGCGCTGATTGGCCAATGCATTCTATTAGCCCGATGAAGTAGAGCTGAATGTGTGTGCTAAGCACACACATTCAGCACTGCTTCATCAAGCCAATACAATGCATTAGCCAGTGCTGATTGGCCAGAGTACGGAATTCGGCCAATCAGCGCTGGCCAATGCATTCTATTAGCCCGATGAAGTAGAGCTGAATGTGTGTGCTAAGCACACACATTCAGCACTGCTTCATCAAGCCAATACAATGCATTAGCCAGTGCTGATTGGCCAGAGTACGGAATTCGGCCAATCAGCGCTGGCTCTGCTGGAGGAGGCGGAGTCTAAGGTCGCTCCACACCAGTCTCCATTCAGGTCCGACCTTAGACTCCGCCTCCTCCGGCAGAGCCAGCGCTGATTGGCCGAAGGCTGGCCAATGCATTCCTATGCGAATGCAGACTTAGCAGTGCTGAGTCAGTTTTGCTCAACTACACATCTGATGCACACTCGGCACTGCTACATCAGATGTAGCAATCTGATGTAGCAGAGCCGAGGGTGCACTAGAACCCCTGTGCAAACTCAGTTCACGCTAATAGAATGCATTGGCCAGCGCTGATTGGCCAATGCATTCTATTAGCCCGATGAAGTAGAGCTGAATGTGTGTGCTAAGCACACACATTCAGCACTGCTTCATCAAGCCAATACAATGCATTAGCCAGTGCTGATTGGCCAGAGTACGGAATTCGGCCAATCAGCGCTGGCCAATGCATTCTATTAGCCCGATGAAGTAGAGCTGAATGTGTGTGCTAAGCACACACATTCAGCTCTACTTCATCGGGCTAATAGAATGCATTGGCCAGCGCTGATTGGCCAGAGTACGGAACTCGACCAATCAGCGCTGGCTCTGCTGGAGGAGGCGGAGTCTAAGGTCGGACCTGAATGGAGACTGGTGTGGAGCGATCTTAGACTCCGCCTCCTCCAGCAGAGCCAGCGCTGATTGGCCGAATTCCGTACTCTGGCCAATCAGCACTGGCTAATGCATTGTATTGGCGTGATGAAGCAGTGCTGAATGTGTGTGCTTAGCACACACATTCAGCTCTACTTCATCGGGCTAATAGAATGCATTGGCCAGCGCTGATTGGCCGAATTCCGTACTCTGGCCAATCAGTGCTGGCCAATGCATTCTATTAGCTTGATGAAGCAGAGTGTGCACAAGGGTTCAAGCGCACCCTCGGCTCTGATGTAGGAGAGCCGAGGGTGCACTTGAACCCTTGTGCACCCTCAGCTCTGCTACATCAGAGCCGAGGGTGCGCTTGAACCCTTGTGCACACTCTGCTTCATCAAGCTAATAGAATGCATTGGCCAGCGCTGATTGGCCAATGTATTCTATTAGCCTGATGAAGTAGAGCTGAATGTGTGTGCTAAGCACACACATTCAGCTCTACTTCATCGGGCTAATAGAATGCATTGGCCAGCGCTGATTGGCCAGAGTACGGAACTCGACCAATCAGCGCTGGCTCTGCTGGAGGAGGCGGAGTCTAAGATCGCTCCACACCAGTCTCCATTCAGGTCCGACCTTAGACTCCGCCTCCTCCAGCAGAGCCAGCGCTGATTGGCCGAATTCCGTACTCTGGCCAATCAGCACTGGCTAATGCATTGTATTGGCTTGATGAAGCAGTGCTGAATGTGTGTGCTTAGCACACACATTCAGCTCTACTTCATCGGGCTAATAGAATGCATTGGCCAATCAGCGCTGGCCAATGCATTCTATTAGCGTGAACTGAGTTTGCACAGGGGTTCTAGTGCACCCTCGGCTCTGCTACATCAGATTGCTACATCTGATGTAGCAGTGCCGAGTGTGCATCAGATGTGTAGTTGAGCAAAACTGACTCAGCACTGCTAAGTATGCATTCGCATAGGAATGCATTGGCCAGCCTTCGGCCAATCAGCGCTGGCTCTGCCGGAGGAGGCGGAGTCTAAGGTCGGACCTGAATGGAGACTGGTGTGGAGCGACCTTAGACTCCGCCTCCTCCAGCAGAGCCAGCGCTGATTGGCCGAATTCCGTACTCTGGCCAATCAGCACTGGCTAATGCATTGTATTGGCTTGATGAAGCAGTGCTGAATGTGTGTGCTTAGCACACACATTCAGCTCTACTTCATCGGGCTAATAGAATGCATTGGCCAATCAGCGCTGGCCAATGCATTCTATTAGCGTGAACTGAGTTTGCACAGGGGTTCTAGTGCACCCTCGGCTCTGCTACATCAGATTGCTACATCTGATGTAGCAGTGCCGAGTGTGCATCAGATGTGTAGTTGAGCAAAACTGACTCAGCACTGCTAAGTCTCTGCATTCGCATAGGAATGCATTGGCCAGCCTTCGGCCAATCAGCGCTGGCTCTGCCGGAGGAGGCGGAGTCTAAGGTCGGACCTGAATGGAGACTGGTGTGGAGCGATCTTAGACTCCGCCTCCTCCAGCAGAGCCAGCGCTGATTGGTCGAGTTCCGTACTCTGGCCAATCAGCGCTGGCCAATGCATTCTATTAGCCCGATGAAGTAGAGCTGAATGTGTGTGCTTAGCACACACATTCAGCTCTACTTCATCAGGCTAATAGAATACATTGGCCAATCAGCGCTGGCCAATGCATTCTATTAGCTTGATGAAGCAGAGTGTGCACAAGGGTTCAAGCGCACCCTCGGCTCTGATGTAGCAGAGCTGAGGGTGCACAAGGGTTCAAGTGCACCCTCGGCTCTCCTACATCAGAGCCGAGGGTGCGCTTGAACCCTTGTGCAGCCTCGGCTCTGCTACATCAGAGCCGAGGGTGCGCTTGAACCCTTGTGCACACTCTGCTTCATCAAGCTAATAGAATGCATTGGCCAGCACTGATTGGCCAGAGTACGGAATTCGGCCAATCAGCGCTGGCCAATGCATCCCTATGGGAAAAAGTTTATCTCACAAAAATCACAATTACACACCCGATAGAGCCCCAAAAAGTTATTTTTAATAACATTCCCCCCTAAATAAAGGTTATCCCTAGCTATCCCTGCCTGTACAGCTATCCCTGTCTCATAGTCACAAAGTTCACATTCTCATATGACCCGGATTTGAAATCCACTATTCGTCTAAAATGGAGGTCACCTGATTTCGGCAGCCAATGACTTTTTCCAATTTTTTTCAATGCCCCCAGTGTCGTAGTTCCTGTCCCACCTCCCCTGCGCTGTTATTGGTGCAAAAAAGGCGCCAGGGAAGGTGGGAGGGGAATCGAATTTTGGCGCACTTTACCACGTGGTGTTCGATTCGATTCGAACATGGCGAACACCCTGATATCCGATCGAACATGTGTTCGATAGAACACTGTTCGCTCATCTCTAGTTATGTTAGAACATTGTATTTTTCATAGCACTTTTACTTCAATTGTTACACATAAAATTTTTACAACTTTGCACTTACGTAAGGTCTTTTAAGTATGTGTTCTATTTAGGTCATATAATATGGCCTTTTTTATATGCACATATCACTTTACATTACATTGTAGCACTAATTGTTCATCACCTTGTATAGTGCATTAGTGGTTATAGTTGTATTCCTATCATTGGTTTCAGTACACACATACACCGCCTTTCTTATATAAAAATCGTGGAATCCTTTGTTTTGAATAGGCTGGGTTGTCCACTGTAAATCGTTACTATGTTCTTTGTTAGCGATACCGAGATGCGTGAGATGTCTGCGGCGATCGCATGCCCTGGCTGCAATATCGAACAACCGCGCGTACTCACGCGAGAGTTGTTCTGTCAGCTGTTTGGTCATGTGACCGACCCTGGAAAGGTCCTCGCGCATGCGCCGCTATTCCTCTGCAGTTGAGACATGCCACTGGCTGTCTGTTGGCTATATGTTATGCGATCTCATTGGACAATTCATTATATGCCGGCATATATATAGAGCAATCAGTTCTATCCCTTGACTCCACCTCCTGACGAAGGCATTGCGCCGAAACGCGCGTCGGGGTCTGGGTAGTGAGGTGCCCGTCCCTGTGGGTCTGCTTAGTGTCCCTTACTATGGGTAAGTTCCAGTGTGTGATACTTCTACATGGATAATACGTTTACTATAGATCTACTAGTCCTTTTGTAGTGACAGTGAGTCATATTACAATTGATATCGAGTTACGGGGCTGTATACAATATATTTTGATATTGGTATCATTATTTGCACTTGCTCTAATCCTGTTCTTGATCTGTTACCATATATGTGAATTGCTTTCACACATTCATTGAGTCTCAGGTGAGACTATATTTCAGCTACATGCACTTGAGTTCTATAGCAACTTAGCAGTATCTTCAGGGACTATTATTCCAGCTGGCACTTCATAACACCCAGCTTTCTTGTATTTGTACTTCTTTGTCCTTAACAGTGTCCATATATATATTTTTTCTGTATTTTGTATATTGGTATTTAATAAAAATTGTGGAATTTTAACATTATACTATGTGTATTGGTGTTATAATATTTGCATACCAGATGTCATACTTACCTTGTTTGTGGTTTGTCCAACAGAACATAGCATATCATGCCAGCCATGCAGTGTTTTTGACAATATGCAAATGAGCTCTTTGGAGCAATGAGAGTCTTGCTGTTGCTCCCAAGAGATAAGCAGCAATTCCCTCAATGCTTGTTTGTAGTAAAAAGAGCTATATTGTACCAATGGAGGCACTTATTTACAAGGGAGACCATTATTTTATTCTGGTAACCCCTAACCTATTTATCTGGGTTCATAGGCTGGGTTCATAGCCTGGGTTCTGATGACATACTGCCTTTATTAAAGCTAACTTTCAAGTACTTCCCTCTATCACTCCTCCTCAGGTGTGACAAGTAGTATATATCGGTTTCTTTGGACTAGGTTTTTAGTTTCTTAAGGTAGTATTGGGTCATCTTTATGTGGTTTATTACCTTTTACACTCTGTTGCAACCATATATTGAGATTACTTGCAAAGTCAGCATTGCCAGTAAAGGTAGAAGACAACCTCAAGAGAGCAACACCAGTTGTCACTTTAATTCCACCAAGTGATATATCTCCTATATCTGTAGCATTAAGTTGAGACAGCAGACTTCTAATCAGCAGATAGTCGATATGCTAAAGATTTTATATATTGCTGAATAACAAGTATATTCCTGACCTACAGGATTTTTTAATCAAGCCAAACATTGATCATATCTAGAGCCTCTGTGAAAGACTTGTCATCTGTAAGATTGCCTCTAACAGCAAATTCATAACTAGGTTGCAATCCCCTTCTACAACCTTGTTAGGTAGCATAACTTGCAAAAATTGAGAGAGCAGATAAAAAAAAGCCCTCATAACCGTTATTTGTATTTCTATTTTAATCTTTCTATCCTCAGAATCTCTTTCTATAGAAATTATTTTAGATTTAAGATGTTTTCTGATCAATATTAGTACTCTCCTCTTCTGTCCATTAATTTCACTTCCAACAACCATATCTACCGTATATACTCGAGTATAAGTCGACCCGAATATAAGCAGACCCCCCTAATTTTACCACAAAAAAATGGGAAAATGTATTGACTCGAGTATACGCCAAGGGGTGGAAATGCATGACATTCTGTTTGTGCTCATGTTAATCCTAGCAGGCTTTGGGCCTGTATGTTAATGTCCCAGACATCACCATATAGGCCAAAAGCCTGTGGAAGTAGCTAGTAGTAATAGCCTGTTACTGCTATCACAGGCTCTGGGCCTGTATGGCAACAGGCTGTTACTACTAGTACAGGCTTTGGGCCTGTATGATAATGCCCCAGATGTCTGGGATATTATCATACAGGCCCAAAGCCTTATGGTAGCAGTAACAGCCTGTTGACATACAGGCCCAAAGCCTGTGCTAGCAGTAACAGGCTATTACTACTAGCACAGGCTTTGGGCCTATATGGAATGGCTAGCAAAGGCTTTGGGTCTATATGGTAATTTCCCAGACCATGTGACGTCAGAGATATTACCATATAAGCCCGAAGCCAGATAGCACCAACATTGGATCCCGGAGAGGTGAGTAAAACTGTTTGTATGTTCTCTCACCTCTCCTGGGGCTCCGATTATTATACTCGGGGGTCTGAAAAGACCCCCGAGTATAATAATAACGGCAGTGGGATCGCGGCCTGGGCTCGGGCCTACTCACTGCCGGCCTCTGCGGCCTATAGTGTAAGGTGAAGCGAGGGTCGGCAGTGAGCAGACGCGGGGTGGTTGGTAAATAGCCTGCTAGCTGCTGGGAATACTCCGGCAGGTAGCAGCCTATTATAAAACAAACAAATATAAAGTTCTTATACTTACCAACCTTACGCTGCTGCCGCCTCCTCTTCTCCCAGCAGTATGCTGTGTCTCAGGATAGGGGGCGTGATGACGCCACCTGCGCTGAGAAGCAGTAAGACAACATCGACAAACACTGGGTACGGGCCTGAGCTTATGTGGCCACGTCACCCAGCGTGTGATGTATCCGGTGGATGGGGCTGGGACTGGAGGCCCGCTGCTGATTGTGGGCGGCCGATGGGTGAGTGGTGAAGCAGTGCTGTCTCCAAAGCCACCCTAAGATGTTTCCAAGGTAGAGAAGACGCTCTGGAAACATCTTGGGGCTATCCTTTTTTTTATGTAGATTGTGAGCCCCATATAGGGATCACAATGTACATTTCCTTATGAGTATGTCTTTTTGTAGCATGGGAGGAAATCCATGCAAACACGGGAAGAACATACAAACTCCGTGCAGATGTTGTTCCTGGTGGGATTCGAACCCAGGACTCCAGTGCTGCGAGGCTGCAGTGCTAACCACTGAGCCACCGTGTTGCCCCTCATCTTGGGGTGATCCTTGAGAGTGCTGCCTCACCACCCACCCATCGGCCGCCCACAGTCAGCAGATGTCATGCCACAGGGGTCTTTGGCATAAATGAGGTGCACCCTCCATTGGCACAGGAGACAACCCTTATATGGCTCTCAAACTCTGCAGTATCTAGTCAGTGATTAAGCAATTCCAATTTCGCCCTTGACACTTTCCAAAAAGAAGGCATGGTGAGCGCAAGCTGTGGGCAGAGCCAAGCTGTGGGTTGGGTCCATAGCTTTCCTTAGCCACAAGAGTTACCATATTGACTCGAGTATAACCTGAGACGTACTTTTTCAGCACAAAAACTGTTAATTTCTTCTCAATTTCGTTTAGTGACAAACATGTTTGTTGCATTAATAATAGATATCTATTCAGTGTTTAGACTGTACAACTGTTAAAAAATAAAGAAGGATCAAAAAAGAAGAGCTCTAGACATTGGGATCCATCTCAAAACACCTACTGTACATATATTTGCCTCCAATTTTTCCTGCTGATGATTATTTTCCTATTATCCATCAAACATACTGTATTACACCTGATCTTCAAAACCAAAAAAGAAGTAGAAAATAAGTCATAGTAGGAAAAATAAATTATCAAAAGGAATCTGTATCAGGAGCCGGGCCGGAAACTCTGTGGCAATGCTTGACTATCCTTTTGCTTAATCCTTCTGTACCACGTGACCTTCTACGTGTGACCCGACTTCTTTAACTGTCTAGTCTAATTCCAGGAAACTGCGTGACCTCCTGGTGCTGACCCGGTGAGTATGACTAATCTACGGTGTTTCTGCTTTTTTCTGGTGTACTCCAGCAACTGCACCCACTTCTGCTAACCAGTTCCATCTGCTTCCACACCTGTTGAGGTGAGGGGTTTTCAGGTTTTTGGGTCCTGCTGTAACTTGTGCACTGTGCATGTGACAGTCTCTGGGCAGCTGCGATTCTGGGTCCCAGAATTTACCAAGTCCATCTCCACCATCAGCAGCCCTGGTGAAGACCTGTGGGGCCTGGTTCTGCTTCAGTTCAGAGGGCATTGGACTCTCAGTATTGTTTTACCTCAGTGTGTAGGGAAGTACTGTTGCTCAGGACTAACTATCTGTCTTACACTGAATTTGGTTCATAACACTATGGTCCAATGGTTTCTAATTCAAAAATATTCACATATTTGACATATTGCTTTGTAAGTTTGGTTACAGTAGATGCTGAAAAGGTCCCATCATCTTTATTGACGTTGAATACTGCCGGAAAAAGTGCCCTTGTTTCTTATACAAAGTTGCACAGATCTCTGTAAAGCCTTTATCTTCCTACTGTTCGAACACAA
Organism: Leptodactylus fuscus; assembly: GCF_031893055.1. NCBI lineage: Eukaryota > Metazoa > Chordata > Amphibia > Anura > Leptodactylidae > Leptodactylus > Leptodactylus fuscus. Next base: position 61,238,729 of record NC_134267.1, on the reverse strand, counting down.
ATTATTCCCTTTCTCTATAGGCAAGGTTTATCACAATGTCATTAAACTGTAGTCCAGACATCTAGCAATACATTGTTTTGGTCTTATTTTCCCTTTTTCATGGACCAATTCTATTGTATTTCTTAATAACTATTTGGTTTGTATCCCAACTGTGGAATTGTACTTGTAACCAAATCATTTAATCTGTAGGGTTATCTGCAGCTTCTATGATCCCCAAGAGTCTTATATTACCTTTTGTGATTGATTTTATTTATGTATTTTTTTCATGTAGATTGTGAGCCCCACATAGAGCTCACAATGTACTTTTTTTTTTCCTATCAGTATGTCTTTGGAATAGGGGATGGAAATCCATGCAAACATGGGGAGAACATACAAACTCCTTGTTTATTTGCCCTTGGCGGGATTTGGACACCAGAACTACAGCGCTGCAAGGCTGCAGTGCTAACCACTGAGCCACTGTGTGGCCCCTTATTCATTGATTTTATTTTGTCCTCTATCAAGCATATTTTTTTAAGTTATTTGATCCAATTTGTTCAGATTTATTTTCCACTTTTCCATTTTTATATTAGACAATGCCTGTTGTATGCATTTATTAGCAGGGATATAGACAGAATTTGACAGAGCTCAGTTCTGGTGGGGTGGTGGACATATGACAGGAGCATATTCCAGGGTCAGTGTATTATGGGTTTGGTAAGTACATCACAGGTGGAGTACGCATCACAGACTGGCTGACAATCATACTCAAACCCACTTTACTGATCCCCCCCATAGTATAGTTTTCCTTTTACTGGCACCCACACATTATAACACCCCCTTTACTGACCCTCAAAGGTATATTCCTTTAATCCTTTAATAGTCCCACAATGGGGAAATTTCAGTGATACAGTTTCATGGATGGTACAGTAGTATATAACAAGGGAAAAACACATACAAGCACAGGGCAGATAGAGAAATCCTAGGAATCATAGCAACTAAAAAGAAAGAAACACAGACACACTGCAGGATCATTTAGTTCTCTGTGCGGAGTGATGTTAATAATACAGCCTGACCATGGTTGGAGGACACGAGGAGGGAGTCACTGCATGTGGATATAACAGGCAGAAATGTTTTTTTTTTGCTGAGGTGTGGACATAAGCAGCTATCATGATAACATGTGGTAGTTCTTTGGTAGGTAGTGAGATCTCATGCTCACAGCTGATAGTTCGGTATCTTGCATCAGCACTATTGTTCCTTAACCACAAAAAATGCCCCAAATGTCCTTAATCACAAGCCCTCCTCCTTTCTTCTTACCACTGTGTTCTATTGCTCCTTTATTGGCCTCCACACAGTATACTGCCCCCTTTACTTGTCCTCACACAGTATAACCCCCCTTTACTGACCCCTGCACAGTGGTGTCCCATTTATTGTCCCCCATGTATACGCTGCCCCATACAGTATATTGGCCCGGACTAATTATATTGGTCCATTAAACCATTAGCTGTTGGATTATTCTTTTGGTGAATTCTTTAATATGCTTATTAGAGATAAGTGAACACTGTTCGATTGAATATTCGATCAAATATCAGGCCAATCGAGGTATTCCATTCCAATCGAATTCCACGAGGCGAATGCACTAAAAATTCGTATCCCCTCCCACCTTCCCTGGCACTTTTTTTGCACCAATAACTGCGCAGGGGAGGTGGGACAGGAACAATGGAGGCTTCGAAAAACTATGAACTATGTGACTGTGAGACAGGGATAGATGTACAGGCAGGGTTAGCTAGGGATTACCTTTATTTAGGTGGGAATGACACTCACCCAGCTCTTTGGGGCTCTATCTGGTCGGGATCCCTGTCAGCTTGCGATATGCGCAAGCTGACTTTTTCCCATAGGAATGCATTGACCAGCGTGGATTGGCCGAATGCCATGCAGAGTACAGCATTCGACCAATCAACGCTGGTTCTGCCGGAGGAGGTGGAGTCTAAAATCAGACCAGAATGGAGACTGCTGTGGACTGATCTTAGACTCCGCCTCCTTTGGCAGAACCAGCGTTGATTGGCCGAATGCTGTACTCTGTATGGCATTCGGCCAATCAACGCTGGTCAATGCATTCCTATGCTGAGATGTAGCTGTCCTGGCCGTGCGCTCAGCTTGGCTACTCCAGAGATGCAGCCGAGCTGAGCGCACGGCCAACACTGCTACGCCGGAGAGCTGCTGCTACTCCAGAGAACCGCTGAACCCTGCTGCACACTCAGCTCTGCTGCATCAGATATGCGTTGAACCCTGCTGCACACTCAGCTCTGCAGAGCTGAGTGTGCAGCAGGGTTCAGCGTATACTCAGCTCTGCTACATCTCTGATGCAGCAGAGCTGAGTGTGCAGCAGAGTTCAGCGGTTCTCCGGTGTAGCAGTGCTGGCTGTGCGCTCAGCTCGGCTGCATCTCCAGAGTAGCCAAGCTGAGCGCAAGGCCAGCACTGCTACATCTCGGCATAGAAATGCATTGACCAGCGTTGATTGGCCGAATGCCATACAGAGTACAGGATTCAGCCAATCAACGCTGGTTCTGCCAGAGGAGGCAGAGTCTAAGATCGGTCCACAGCAGTCCCCATTCTGGTCCGCCTCCTCACAGATGAGCCTCCGGCAGAACCAGCGTTGGTTGGCTGAATGCTGTAGTCTGTATGGCATTGAGCCAATCAATGCTGGTTAATGCATTCCTATGGCAAAAAGTCAGCTTGCGCATATCGCAAGCTGACAGGGATCCCAACATAATACAGTGACTTGGGCATGTTAGATGCCCCCAGGCATGCTTCCCCTGCTGTCCCAGTTGCATTCCAGGGTGTTGGCATCATTTCCTGGGGTGTCATAGTGGACTTGGTGACTCTCCTGAGTCGAAGAGTGGGATCCCCTGAAACAAGCATTTTTTCCCATAGACTATAATGGGGTTCGATGTTCGTTCGAATAGTCGAATATTGAGGGGCTATTCGAAATGAATATCGAATATTTTACTGTTCGCTCATCTCTAATGCTTATGAAAGAGTTCTTTGATTTCATACCTGAAAAATGGTCTGCAATGTCTTCTGTTGCTAATGTGCTGGTTCTAAGGTAACAGCCACTCATCCTGCTTTTTCGGTGCTTAATAGTGCAATGTCAGAGTGTTCTGTTGATAATTCTAAGGGACCAACTGTGGATAAAGCATTTGGTGTTTCTGAGAAATGTTTGAAAGAGGCTCTGACTTGTGAAACATCCCCTTTGGGATATCAATTACTGCTATCTCTAAAGGAAAAAAATAGGGAAAAACGAATTTATTGATATTCTGTCGCTTTCACCTAATGCTACAGGTATGGTTAAAATGGATAAGAAATCAGAGACTAAAAGTAATGAGAAGAAGAAATGAGCTTTGCCCTATCCAGATGTAGAGTTTTTGCATCTACTCAGGAGTTAGAGGAGAAAAACAGCCTCAAGAATGTTCTCGTCTTTTTCAACATTTAAAAATAATTCTGGAAGCTTATAGAAACCGTAGCAGTATGGCATTGTTTCATTATGATGAGTTGTATCAACAGGAACTTGCTGTCCATCCAGTTATCCTCTCCAGTAGGAACGCAATAAAATGATGTGAGACAAAAGTAGGGCATCAGTCAATTATTCAACTGTTGACCAGGTGATGGACTTATTGAGGCAGAGGTATGGTCAGGACACTTTGTTGACTAAAACAGACATCAAGTCCACCTTTAAGTTTAGACCCCCATTTAGCGAGATGCAGCATAAAGATGTGGGGAAAAAAACGTGGTGCAATCGCATCACAATTTTTCAGCAGCACTTTGCATAGTAAGGGGGCATTCACACGGAGTAACGTCGGGCGTGTATCACAGCCGTACACACCGGCGTTACGGCAGACTGCCGAACACTTCCCATTCACTTCAATGGGAGCGCTGTAACAGCGGCGTTTTCGAGCGCTCCCATTGAAGTGAATGGGAAGTGTTCGGCAGTCTGCCGTAACGCCGGTGTGTACGGCTGTGATACACGCCCGGCGTTACTCCGTGTGAATGCCCCCAAAGTCTGTAGGGTTGAGCGATCCGGATCGGAAAAGATCAGATTCCGATCGGCGATCAAAAAAATTTCACGATCGTGATCGGAATTCCGATCCTGATCTTTTCAGGCGGGATCGAGATCAGGGCTTATTTCCCACAATGCTTGGCTACTTGCCAAACATTGTGGGAAAAGCTTAGCACCCTTAGGAATGAATGGAAGTGTCGGCCACTTAACCCCCTGCGTGCCGGCTGCGTCCATTCATTCCTATGGATTTACCGTAGTCTGCCACTCTTCTGCTTTGTCCCTGTTTTACTGTATACTCAGCTGAATATACGGTAAAACAGGGACGAAGCAGAAGAGTGGCAGGCTACGGTAAATCACTGTGTGCTGCGCTGTTTGAGCGCTGAGGTCCGTCCCAAGTGCTGTGAGAGAAGTCATTTGCATACTGACAAAAAACGAGTTTTTAACCAAACAGCGGGCTGGAGATGACTTCTAAAGGTTGGAGACAAATAGCCTTTCTTAAGGCTATTCTGACTGGTGAACGAGAAAAACTGAGTTTTACTGGTAGAATCCCTTTAATTTGCACGCACAAAATGGGTTGGTGTATTTCTGTGTTTTGGGCATTTTTTTAACTCCCGTCCCTGTAAATATCCTACTAATATTATAAATGTGAAAGTTTGCGTGTTTGGATGCCAACAACACACTCATTATATGGCATCCCAGCGAGCTGCTGAGATGCCGGAACAATCAAAGGCACGGTGCGAGGAACATGTTCAGCAGCAGGACATAGACGGCAGCAATTTGCTGAATATAGGCAGATCATCGACCCAACAACATGCAGACGAAGTTGCGGGCACAGGCTAATATATATGTGTATATATATACAGTCCAATGAAAAAGTTTGGGCACCCCTATTAATCTTAATCATTTTTAGCTCTAAATATTTTGGTGTTTGCAGCAGCCATTTCAGTTTGATATATCTAATAACTGATGGACACAGTAATATTTCAGGATTGAAATGAGGTTTATTGTACTAACAGAAAATGTGCAATATGCATTAAACCAAAATTTGACCGGTGCAAAAGTATGGGCACCTCAACAGAAAAGTGACATTAATATTTAGTAGATCCTCCTTTTGCAAAGATAACAGCCTCTAGTCGCTTCCTGTAGCTTTTAATTAGTTCCTGGATCCTGGATGAAGGTATTTTGGACCATTCCTCTTTACAAAACAATTCAGATTCAGGTAAGTTTGATGGTGGCCGAGCATAGACAGCCCGCTTCAAATCATCCCACAGATGTTCAATGATACTCAGGTCTGGGGACTGGGATGGTCATTCCAGAACATTGTAATTGTTCCTCTGCATGAATGCCTGAGTCGATTTGGAGCGGTGTTTTGGATCATTGTCTTGCTGAAATATCCACCCCCAGCGTAACTTCAACTTTGTCACTGATTCTTGAATATTATTCTCAAGAATCTGCTGATACTGAGTGGAATCTATGCGACCCTCAACTTTAACAAGATTCCCGGTGCCGGCATTGGCCACACAACCCCAATGCATGATGGAACCTCCACCAAATTTTACAGTGGGTAGCAAGTGTTTTTCTTGGAATGCTGTTTTTTTTTGGATGCCATGCGTAACGCGTTTTTATATGACCAAACAATTCAATCTTTGTTTCATCGGTCCACAGGACCTTCTTCCAAAATGAAGCTGGCTTGTCCAAATGTGCTTTTGCATACCTCAGACGACTCTGTTTGTGGCGTGCTTGCAGAAACGGCTTCTTTCTCATCACTCTCCCATACAGCTTCTCCTTGTGCAAAGTGCACTGTATTGTTGACCGATGCACAGTGACACCATCTGCAGCAAGATGATGCTGCAGCTCTTTGGAGGTGGTCTGTGGATTGTCCTTGACTGTTCTCACCATTCTTCATCTCTGCCTTTCGGATATTTTTCTTGGCCTGCCACTTCTTGGCTTAACAAGAACTGTCCCTGTGGTCTTCCATTTCCTTACTATGTTCCTCACAATGGAAACTGACAGGAGAAATCTCTGAGACAACTTTTTGTATCCTTCCCATGAACAACTATGTTGAACAATCTTTGTTTTCAGATCATTTGAGAGCGGGCTGTCCATTCTCGGCAACCATCAAACTTAACTGAACTTGAATTGTTTTGTAAAGAGGAATGGTCTAAAATACCTTCATCCAGGATCCAGGAACTGATTAAAAGCTACAGGAAGCGACTAGAGGCTGTTATCTTTGCAAAAGGAGGATCTACTAAATATTAATGTCACTTTTCTGTTGAGGTGCCCATACTTTTGCACCGGTCAAATTTTGGTTTAATGCATATTGCACATTTTCTGTTAGTACAATAAACCTCATTTCAATCCTGAAATATTACTGTGTCCATCAGTTATTAGATATATCAAACTGAAATGGCTGTTGCAAACACCAAAATATTTAGAACTAAAAATGATTAAGATTAATAGGGGTGCCCAAACTTTTTCATAGGACTGTATGTTCCTGTTATGTTTTATGCAACATAGAGACTGATAGGGATAGAGATAGGGCAGATAGTTTTACAGTCGTAGGTTGGGGACCTATTGGCAAGATTCTTTAGCTAGAAGTGGAGATCTTGTGCATGACTGTAAGCCCGACACAGTGAGCAGCTGCACTGGTGTCATATCTCTAGTTGGTGATTATGTTATGGTGTTTAAGCATAAACATACTTTGCTCAGTGAGGCACAGACGGCAGAAACACAGAAATACATAAAGAAAAATCTGAATATCCTTTGTTCCCTGAACTCTCGCACAAAGATTTCAACTTGGGATAAAACCCCAACTAGTGGATTGCGGAGGCGACGAAAGGGGAGTGGCCAGTTCCCCCTGCGTGATCTCCCATACCCATGCTATAGAGATTCAAAACTTTTAATCATCACCTTTGTGCCCTTTTGTAGATGCAACAGTTTAAAAGACAATAACAGACAAACAATATAACATAACCATCATATACTTGGATATATCCCTGTATACACATAGTCAGTACATTTGACTGAGATTAACCCTTTGTATGCCCAACCATGTTCCTTTGAACACCATGCAACTTTTTGAATATTTTCATAGCAAACCCCACTTTATAATCACCACAGATGTTCAGAACCTCTTAAACTATACTTTTGCAATTTACTAGATCCCAACCAAAGTTTAAACATATAATCCTCTAAACATCATAATAGTAGTATACAGTGAGGTCGTTCATAGCTGAACTTGTCACTGGTTTTACAAGGATTCACATTCAACTTCCAAAAATCCCTCTCTTGCTATAGTACACGCCTCTAAACCATGCTGTGAACATTCCATTGTCTCTCACTACGCCTCTGGGACTGACTACAACTTCACGTGCTGTTAACCTTTTCATTGCCTGTAACATGCTGCTTGCCTGCGCTCTTCACAATTAAATCATGGGGGTTATTCATGTCCCTCAGGGACAGGCTCTTTTGACTTAAACATGGACCATATACATTCTCAACTTTCAGATTCAGTCCATCTACTGAGAACCCTGACTGATTGAGCCACATGAGACACATCAGTAATGCTGAGTTCTAATTACCTACCAGAAAAGAGGTCCAGAAAGCCCGTCCCATATGGACTCCAGGCAACTGACCCATCTGAACACCAAAATCTACCATCCATCACTTCCCGATTCACAGGTGGGGATATATATATATATAATATAAGTAAACTCACCGTGATCAACTGAGATTCCGGACTCTCATCGGAAAATGACGGGGTTCAATTAAGGTGACGCGGGTGTGGGTCAGAGCCTCACTGGATCTCCTTCTGCGTAGTCCTCACACGGGGCACCAATTATTAAAGCCAAAATATTGACTATATCATGGATCAATCAGTCAGTCCAAATTAATAAGCATGTTTAAACTACTAATAATGACACAGACACTGAGTTCCATATCACATCAGCCATGCTAGCCCCTTAGCCCAGCTCAGCACAACTGACTCTTTATTGAAAGTACACACACTTAAGAGACAAAGAAAGGAGGGGTTACTGCCCCCTTTGGCATTCCTGAGTTGCTGTCCATCTCCCATTGGCTCCAAAATTCAATGTCCAGCCAGACACCTCCTTGCTCCAGTCTGTGGAATTCTGTTACTGGGTGTGTCAAATAAGAACCAAGCTCCATCTTGGATTCAAAGTCCTTTGTCTCAGAGTTGTAGGAAAAATTAGTATTTCCAAAACACATTAGACATATAAAGCATATGAAACTTGATTCATGTTCTCAGACTTGACATAACTATGCCGGCCACCCGGGAGTCGGGCGGCCGCCATAGCCACCTGGTGTCTGCTGGTGTCAGCAGACATCCAGCGCTAATGCCTCCTGCCGGGTGTTTAACTATGCCAGCCACCTGGGAGTCGGGCGGCCGCCATAGCCGCCTGGTGTCTGCTGGTGTCTGCTGGTGTCAGCAGACATCCAGCGCTAATGCCTCCGGTCGGTGCCCACACTGACCGTGGGCATTAACCTTTCTGGCGCCGGTGATTGCCGGCACCTGGAGCATGCTCCAGGGCCGACGTCACGTTGGCATGACAGCCGGGAGCCTTGTAAAGGCTCCCTGGCCTGTCTGCAGAACTTTTCTTAGAGCAGCCTGCAAAAGAAATGACGATTTTTTTGCAATGCAATGCAATTGCAAAGGTCTGATCACTAATGCATTGCAAAAAATCGTCATTTCTTTTGAAGGCAGGTTGCCTGTCTTTAATGTATTACAGGGGGTTAATAAATGCAAAAAAAGAAAAAAAAAAAATATATATATATATATACCCCCTGAAAATAAGACATGGCGCATCTTTGGGAGCAAAAATTAATATAAGACACCGTCTTATTTTCGGGGAAACAGGGTATAATGCTGTCATTTTTGTCTATGAGCAGGAGTGAACTTGGCCTACTAGATTTATAAATGTATTATCAGGCATTCAACTTCAGAGATTGCTTAGTATTAACAGATATACCAATATTTCTCTGTTTGAGAAGTAAACCCTTAGTAGTGCACTCATCACAAGGTCTATCAGGTCTGGAACAACAAACACTGCAGTGCCCCCCATCCGTCCCTCCCTTATTTCCCCTACCAACAATTTTTCTTACCAACCTCACATCCTTTCTCCTTTCTTTTCCCTATTCCTCTTTTTTCCTCTTTTATCCACCCCACCTCCCCCATCCCTCCTCACAAAATTATGAAAAACTCCTAAACGGTTTGTTGACTATTAGAGATGAGCGAGTAGTATTCGAAATGACAGTTTCGAATAGCACGCACCCATAGCAATGAATGGAGCTGGCCGGCACGTAGATGGGGTCGGCATCCTGCCGCTTAACCCCCTGCGTCCCCCGGCTGCGTCCATTCATTCCTATGGGTGCATGCTATTCTAAACTACCGTTTCGAATACTACTCGCTCATCTCTATTGACTATATGTTTCTTACATGCGTATGTAGTATCCACTTTGGATGTTTTTTGCATTCTCTCTGTTACTTCTTTTTTGTACTAGATGCAAAGCATATGCCTTCTTGTTCAATAAACTTGCCAGTTACACAAGTCTGGAATCCTGGCCCAAAAAACAGTGAAGAAGCTTTGACTTCCATATCATCATGAGAAGTGTCGGCTCAAATTTTCAAAGAAGACAAAGAGTGGACTGTAGAAAATCAGAAATGGGTGATTTGGAGCAATGAGATGATAGTCCATAGACTTAGCTCTGATGGGAATACATGGTTCTGGAAGTAACAAGGAAAAGGTGGCTTGTGGCTCAGGAAGGAACTGTCAAGTTTGGTGGAGGAAGCCTGATGATATGGGTTGTTTTACAGCCAAAAGCATTGGATACTTGACCAGGGTCAATGGTGGTCTCAACACTGATCTATATGTGAATATCCTACAAACAATTTACTTTGTACACTTGAGTACTGTAGGTATGAAAAGTGACAACATAGTGTTCCAGAAGGACAACAATCCAAAGCATACATCAAGAAATGGTTCAATGACAATAAAGTAGAGGTGCTGGATTGGACCCCACAATCCCCAGACCTTAAGCCAATCGAACACGAGGAGTAAAGTTGAAGCAAAAGCTCGTACCCAAGTGAGTTGACCAGTATGCATGGGAATGTGAAGAATAGACCTGGGTTCAGATTTCATTTGAAACATACTTGAATCTGATCAAGAGCTTGTCCAGAAGGATTCAGGCAGTGTTGAAAGCTAAAACTGGATTTATAGGACAATAGCAAAATAAGAAAAATTATGTTTTTTAGGAACAAAACATCGGTTAAATGACAAGAATGTGCATAACTAATCCTATGCAAGTCAAATTTATATATAAGATAACCAAGATGATTGTCTATAAATGATGATAGTCTCACGTTCAAAGCTGTAATACATGGTGAGATATGGAGCCTGAAAGTCAAAGGTTCTAAATAGAGATGAGCGAACACTAAAATGTTCGAGGTTCGAAATCCGATTCGAACAGCCGCACACTGTTCGACTGTTCAAACGGGTTTCAAACCCCATTATAGTCTATGGGGGGAAATGCTCGTTTCAGGGGTATGCAACATTCAATCAAATTCTACTTACCAAGTCCATGAGTGAGGGTCCGGCTGTATTCTTCTCCCTGCGCAGCGTCCCCGCGTCCTCTTCCGGCCTTGAATTCACTCTGCTAGGCATCGGGCCTAGGCAGAGCCAACTGCGCATGCCCGCACTACAAAAAAATGGACGCTTACAGTGTAAGCGGCCATTTTCTTGTAGCGCGGACATGCGCAGTCGGCTCTTCCCAGGCCCGATGCCTAAGCAGAGTGAATGCAGAGCCGGACGAGGACGCGGGAGCGCTGCGCAGGGAGAAGACTTCTAAAGGTAAGAGAAGAACCAGCGTTGATTGGCAATGTATAGCATTCTGCCAATCAATGCTGGTTCTGCATCGAATCTTAACTTCGAACAGCTAGTAGTGTTGGATCGAGTACGAGTGTTTTGAATACCGTAGTATTCGATCAAATACCTACTCGATCGAATACTACTCGCTCATCTCTAGTTCTAAACATTGTTTCACTTTTTTTCAGTATAGTTTAGTTATTTATAAGGGTGGTGGTCAGATTTATTAATGCTATTATCATATCAATTTACACCAAGTCTTCAAGTGATTTCTTGATTCATCTTCATAGTTACAAGTAAAGTGGTTCTGATGGCCAAAGGAGGTTTTTCACATAGAATAGGTAGCAATAGTGCAAATTCTCTCACAAATGTATGCCTCATCATAACACATGAAGATTTCACTTCTTTATTATCATACATATCAAACATGTGGCACATTTATTCTTATTGAGCTCTTAATACATTTTGCACAAATTACTCCCTTACTCCCATTATTCAGACTCAGTAAATATTATAAATTTAACTTTCCAAGAGTCACTTTTCACAATTCAGCAATTTGTAATGTTGGGGGAACACCCCAGGGACACATACTGTAAGTTCCAAATTAAAACAAAATGGCTGCCGAGCTCGGGAACACACACAGAAACAGACACGCTTAGATGCTGTAAATCATAGGTGTTCAAATCTTTATTAAAAATTGCTAGCTTATATGGATGAATTATGACTTTTTGCCAATTTGAAACATCACAGAAAAATCTGAATGATCATTTGTTAGAGTATATAATGGGCATTTACAAATGATAAATACGTGCATAAACAATTTGGTTGTCCGTGTCATCCATTTTAGTTTTACGAAAATATTTGCACAAAACACTAAAATGGATGCTATTGTCCTTGATCTTTAGAACTGGTTTAGACTGATTTCATATCTAATGGACGTTCTGTATTTATTATGAGAAACTAAGTAACAGTTATGAGAAATTCAGCAACATTACAAACTTTTCCTAAATATGATAAGAAAGCACAATTGCAAGTCTTTCATAGTAGCTGCGTGAGAGAGACAAGACGCTAGTGAAAGCAAGATATGGCGTATACGCAGACAAGATGGCGGAAAGCTTACCTCTCTCAGTAAATAAGTATAAATCAAATTATTAGGACCTAAAATTCAAATGACTAAGACTCTATCTATCTATCTATCTATCTATCTATCTATCTATCTATCTATCTATGTAATATCAAATAGTATTTTTATTTTATTTTTCTGTTTTCATATATCCCTTTACTGTTTCTTGTTGACCTTTCCTTTTGATACCCTACACATTAAGATAATTATATTAGATTGTCACTGCAAAGTGGCCTTCTAAATAGACAGAGCTTATTTGCTTTTCATAAGATGCAACAAGGATAAATGAAGGTTAAATGATAATGAATTTGCCATTAACTGTTTTACACTTTGTACGATTCTCAGTTTGTAGTCTATGATATAAAGCATGTTAAATCTTGTCTGATATCCTTCTTTTTTTACAGTGAATTATTAATATCTTATCATAATAATTTGTCTTTGCAATGGAAACGTTAGCTCTCTACCTATAGAACTGACTTATTAGTAGTGGAGGAAAAACTGAGCTGTGACGAAAAAGGATAGACCAGTAGCTGAAGCATCTAATAAGGCTGGAGGTGAATTTTATACACTACTATTTTATAGCAATAGAGATGTCATGCAGCAATAAAATAGGCCTTAATCATATGGACTTGTATTTTCCAATAGATTTCTGTAGATGTTGCATTAATTCTGTATGCTACGTGTAGCTTGCATGAATACAGTAGCTCAGCTGCATTAAGAATTGCACGTTCAAAGTCACTTCTTCATTCCCAACAACTGGTGCTACAAGTAGGATTAGAAGCAGTGGCGTAACTAGGAATGGCGGGGCCCCGTGGCAAACTTTTGACATGGAGCCCCCCACCTGACTGTCCTGATGTCATTGAAGATGACCGACACCACTGAAGACTGCAGCGGAGCCGGGGATAGGTAGGTGACAGTGTTTTTTTTTTTTTTTTTTTAAATGTAGATTGTGAGCCCCACATAGAGCTCACAATGTACATTTTTTCCCTATCAGTATGTCTTTGGAATATGGGATGGAAATCCATGCAAACACGGGGAGAACATACAAACTCCTTGCAGATGTTTTTTTTCCCTTGGCGGGATTTGAACACCAGGGCTCCAGCGCTGCAATGCTAACCACTGAGCCACCGTGTGGCCCTGACAGTGTTTTTTTATGTTTGTATCCCCCCTCGGTCTCCAATTATTATACTCTGGGGTCTTTTCAGACCCCAGAGTATAATAATTCTTCATGGGTGTCCACAGTGGGCCATAAAACTGTGCCACTGTGTAGACACCACCAATTCTGAGCAATCAATGCTGTTACTTTTGGTGCCTGATATGCCTGATATGCTATTTTGGCTCTGATTTGTCAGAGGGGTGGTTTCAGATAAGAGCAGACAAGGAGTTCTGACATTGACTGCCTCTGATTGGAACTCCAAATCAAGTCATCCTGCCTGACACCACCCTTTCAACATTACAGAGCTTAAATAGAAAAAATTCCAACTGCACTGGAATCAGTGGAACCGTGCCTATTAACCTCTTCGCGCCACAGGTATTTTTTGATTTTCGTTTTTTGTTTTTGACTCCCCCCCTCCAAACCCCAAAACCTCTTTATTTTTCTGCTCTCAGAGCCATATGAGGTCTTACTGTTTGCAGGACAAATTTTTCTTCATGATGCTACCATTAATTATTCTCTACAATGTACTGGGAAGCTGGAAAAAAATTCAGAATGGGGTGGATTTGAAGAAAAAGTGCATTTGTGCGATATTCTTCTTTGTTTTTACATCTTTCACTGTGCAGCCAAAATGACATGCCATCTGTATTCTATGTTTTGGAACAATTTATGGGATACTAAATTTATACGGTTTTATTTACATTTTAGCTCCTTACCAAAATCCAAAACTGTGCCACATTTATTTTTTTCTAAAAGTCGCCATATTGTGACACCTGTAACTTTTTTATACTGCCATGTACGGAAATGCATAGGGCGTCTTTTTATGCAGAAGCACATGTACTTTTCAGTTCTACCATATTGGGGAATTGCTTTTGCTTTGATCATTTTTTGTTCAAATTTTTATCAGAGGCAAAACAGTGGAAAAAATGGTGATTTGGTACTTTTGATTTTTTTTGCGCCACGGCATTTACTGTATGGGAAAAAATATTTTTATATATTTGTAAACTGGGCGTTTTCAGACACAGTGATACCTAATATGTATGTGTTTCACTGTATTTAAGTACTTTTATATGTGTTCTAGGGAAAGGGGGGTGATTTGAATGTTTATTTTTTTATAGTTTTTTTTTATACGTTTTAAAATTTATTTTATGCATTTATTAGACCCCCTAGGGGTTTTCAACCCCAGGGGTTCTGATCACTAATGCAATGCATTACAATGCTACAAAAGGTAGCCTGCAATAGAATCTATTGAATGACAGGCCTTCATAAGACTTCCGGCTGTCATGAGAATGGGATGCTTGCCCCAGAGCTTTCTCCGAGTGCCGACGATCCACGGGAAAATGGCAGCGCCTACGCACCACCATTAAAATGGTGCCTCGTTCATCTTTGACCAAAGATCCAGCGGGGTAAATGCCCACAGTATCTGCAGGCACTGATCACAGGCATTAGTACCTGGAGTCTGCTGTATAAAACAGCAGACACCTGGAGGCTATGGCAGCCGCCATCTTTAAACACCCGGCATCCGCCGTACTAGTATGTTGGATGTCTGGAAAGGGTTAAAAGATACTAAGAACTTGAATTGGTGGAGATGGTGAAAGATCCTCTTGGTGGTTAAACTTCATGACCCCTGTATTCTATACATCTTACCCACATTATCAAAAACTCTTCAAAAATGGCAAAAAAAGCCGCATTTTAAGTTACATTGTAGCCAATCCCATCCAGGCATTGCTGAAAAAAATCTGCAGAAGAAATGTTGGGATTTCAAAAATGTGATATCTACAGAAATATTTTTATTCTTACATAAATGTTGGTGACTTTCTGCAAAACTCTGCAGACCTTCTGTCAAAAAGCTGAGGGAAAAAAAGTGATGCGTTTCCACTACGGCTCACTATGTGGGGTCTTGAAACACGTTTTTGATATGTTTTTTCTATGCGTTGTCTTCCTTTGTACATTTTTTCTACAATGTGTGGATGAGATTAGCCAGAATATCATTCACTTTTCTGGTATTACAAAACTCTGCATTTCCGTAACGTGGGGCCTTCGCCTGAAGGTGAAAATTACATTAAAGTTAAATATAGCTTCTTGTTCAAGCTGTTTTTTTGTTAGTTATAGTGTTGTTGTTGTTGTTTTTAACAGAAGAACTAAAAGTAAGTTGAGTCAACAATTTACTGTCCAAAAGACTCTGACATTGTAATTGGCTTCCTATAAAACTGATTCTAGTAAGTACTTATTTTTTGTGACAGTGATGGAAGACATTAGATTGTATGTCTCGGTAAAGCGGTGACATTTGGCAGTGGAGGGTCTATTTTCTGTACAACCCTGGTTCATATGTGAGCAGTATTTATAGGGTGCGAGAAAAAAAAAACAACACATCAAGTCAGCATGCACACATGGAGCAGCTGGTCAACTGGCAGTCAAAGAAAATGATAAGGTTTGTATAATGGAACCTTTTTATGTAGACTGCTTTGAGCCATATAAAATATTTTAGAAATATAGAGCAAAAATAACACCTAGGGAGAAAATGAGCAGCAAAGAAACGCTATTTACTTGTGAAACGAATGGCTATCATATTAACTGCTGAGTAAATTGCTGATTTTTGGAAATTAGTAGACGGAAGCTAATACATTCATAGCTTATTATAATATAAATTAATATAATAAAAGATGCATAACAGGAATAAATATTAATGAAAGGTCAGTTATTTAACCAAAAAAATGTAAAAATGGTTACAGTTCCAAAAGCATAATATTTCACTGCTATTTTAATGACTTTTATGTATTTACATTATAAAAAGTGCTTACAGTGTATTAAAATAATCAGTATGATACTCACCTTACCAAGTGACTGCTTTTCCCAAGACCTCCACGAGGTGCTTAGTGTATATGAATTTATTACTGAGGTCGATAGAGGTTAAATAAATCTACATACACAAGCTTACCCTAGTGACAAGAAAGGAAACTAGATTTTTGAACTCCACCACAAATATTATTTTAACAAATACAATAATGTACAGTGATATAAGATAATTGTCAGATTATAAGAAAGCCATCCTAAAGCCAGAAGAGCCACCTATCTTAGAACCTTGCATCAAGTTTGTGTGGGCCTTTGGGGCATAAAGTCACTACAGGACCCATATACCTCAACTTTTTCTTATACACTCAGTATGCTATACACCAGGGGTCGGGACACATTTTGGCTGAGAGCCATGAATGCCACATATTTTAAAATGTCATTCTGTGACAGCTATAACATCAAAAACGTAATTAGTATGACCAACCGACCGACCCCTCTCCCCCTCTAGTATTATGCTTCATTGTGGACACCCATGAACAATTGTTATACTCTGGGTTCTTTTCAGACCCCACAGTATAATAATCGGAGACCCAGGGGGGATATAAAACATAAAAAACACTGTTACTTACCTCTCCCTGGCTCTGCTGCACTCTCCTTCACTGTTGGCCATCTTCAATGATGTCCGCCATCTCTGGGTGATTTAGTTGTTGTGGACCAGCAACCCGTCCTCAGTGACGCCAGTGCTAGCGCTGCAGTCCAGACCACCAGCCAGGTCACCTCCACATCTGCCTCTGACACTTTGGGGAGTTCACCCTCATCCTCCCCTTTTACCTGCCACTGCTCCTTTTGCCCGCACCATCATGCGCCTCTTCCCATCAACTCCCCATCTCCCAGGCCTTTCATCGCTGTCAGAAGTACAACACAACCCACCCACATGCCCAAGCCTTCAACGGCCTCATCAAAAAACTGCTAGCCCAGGAGATGTTGCCGTCCCGGCTTGTGGATCCTTCTGTGGCCTGCTGGCAGCTGCGGCACCTTGCTATTCTGTCCCTACTTCTCCCAATGTGCCATCCACGCCTTGCACCAGTACTTGTCCCGTAACATCAGGTGGGCCCTAAGCTCCACTTGACCACCGACGTGTGGAAAAGTGCATGCGGCCAGGGACGCTACATCTCAATCACGACACACTGGGTGAATGTAGTTGAGGCTGGGACTGGGTCGCAATCTGTGGTGGCCTGCCTTGTCTCCCCACCCAATATTCCTGGCAGGAGTGCTGAAACACCACTCTCCTCCTCGTTAAATCGACCCCAGCTATGAGCTGGAAACACTGTAACACTGGTGTGGGGAGACGTCAGCAGGCCGTGCTGAAGCTCATCAGCTTGGGGGATAGACAGCACACTGCCTCCGAGGTGAGGGATGCCATCGTGGATGAGATGGCAATGTGGTTTTCGCCGCTGTACCTGGGCTCAGTCATTTTTTCGTGTGTGATAATGGCCGGAACCTGGTAGCAGCTCTAGAGCTTGCCAGCCTCCAACACGGTCCATGCCTAGCCCACGTTTTCAACTTATTGGTGCAACGGTCTTTAAAAATGTACCCCAATGTTCTCGAGCTACTGGTGAAAGTGCGGCGCTTGTGCGCCCACTTTGGCAAGTCTACAGTAACTGCTGCTAGCCTCAATGCATTCCAGCAACGCCTACATCTGCCTGAAGCACCAGATGTTTTTTTTTAGGTCACCACACGCTGAAACCCTAGATACCATATGTTCAGCAGGGTGTGTGAGCAGCAGAGACCTTTGATGGAGTTCCAAATCTAAAACCCAAGAGTTCATCAAAGTCAGCTCCCTCAGTTTCTCAACCATGAGTACCCATGGATGGCAGACTTATGTGAAATCCTATCCCATCCTTTCCATTGGACACTTTACAAACTCACTAGAACCTCTATGAAAGTGGATACATAATTAGAAACCTTCATTACTCTACATTAATATGGACAGAAAAATAACTTTAAACTGAAAAAAACATTAACATGCACTCATCACAATTCCTGATATGACAGCAGTGTTAAGCAGGGTGCAGGGTACAATGCAGACCAGGCCCGAGCACCAGGAACAGGTGTTACAATGGCTAGTGGATAATACTTACAGCTGCTTTTCCACCAGCCAGTCAGCCACTACCTCCAGTCGTGTTCATACCCAAGAGTCTGCCCCTCCTTCCTCCCAACATTCCCAATCTTCCCAGCAGAGTCATCCCACCCTTGCCCCCTCCCAGGATCTGTTTTCGGGTCCTTTTACTGTCTCTCCCTCTGTTGAACCACTTCCCGAATCCCAAGAGCTACCAGACTACTTTGTGTGTCCTGATGCCCAAATACTGGAGCATCCGCCATTTCCTACCAATTTTGTGGTTGTGGACCCGTAACTGGCGTTTCTCGGCCTCAGTGATGATGACGAGACACAGTTGCCATCAGGGCAAACTGTGGTTATGTGCAGTTTGCAGTAAGAGGAGAGTGAGCAATTGGAAGAGGAGTTGGTGGACGACGAGGCCACCGACCCCACATGGACAGGGGTGATGTCTAGTGGGGACAGCAGTGTAGATGTGGAGGCAAGCTAAGCAGAAAAAAAGGTGGCTAGAGGCAGGGGCATGGACAGGGGTGATGTCTAGGGGGAAAGCAGTGTAGATGTGGAGGCAAGCGCAACAGCAAAAAAGGTGGCTAGAGGCAGAGGCATGTCCAGAGGCACAGGACAGTCACTCATTCCTGTATACTGTCATACAGGATATAGGACCTAACAACTTGGTGGTGCCAACATTTTTAAAAACATACACCAATGTTCACGAGCTACTGATGAAAGAACGGCCACTTCCGTGAGTCTACAGTAGCCGCTGCTACCGGAAAACTCTCCAGCTATGCCTACATCTGCCTGAAGCACCGGCTGTTGTGCGAGGTCACCACATGCTGAAACCCTAGATACCATATGTTGAGCAGGGTGTGTGAGCAGCAGAGACCTTTGATGGAGTTCCAGCTTCAAAACCCAAGGGTTCATTAAAGTCAGCTCCCTCAGTTTATGCACCATGAGTGCCCATGGATGACAGACTTATGTGAAATCCTATCCCATCCTTCCCACTATATACTTTACAAAGTCAATAGAACCTCTAAGTCTAAGTCTAAATACCTTGAAACGTTTTTTCCTCAACATTATTATGGACAGAAGCAAAAATTTAAAGCAAAA